>NC_056731.1:577790061-577955061 GCF_019279795.1 Protopterus annectens
TATGGTGTAAACCTGATTTGTATTACCTACGATTTTATGACATTTTTATATATTTTCTTTATGTTCAGTTTGCGCACATGCCCTGCGGTTGTACTTTGTGTTACTGTGGACATGACATTAAATGTTGTTTTTTAGGTGTTGTGCATCTTTTCTTATGCCATTGGCTGTGTATTTAGCCATTGGCATATGTTAACTTTGTAATACATGAGTCTGGTCCGCTTCCATAGCTCCGATGTTCTGTTTGGGAAAATGTAAACCGTGTTTTTTGGTTTACATTTCCGTGGGCTTACGCTACACCTGCACCACTTCATGAATCACTATCTGCCTTCATTTGCATGGTGCGACACTGCGCATGGGGTGATTAGCATACCTATGCTGAGGGTTGCACAGTTCTGGCGTACGCCGGTAGTGCACGTGGTATTGGATCGTACCTGAATCGCTCGACGGCCATATTTGGCGTTATTCCGCCTATGCTACGCCTGCGCCTGGCGCAAGCTTCATGAGTCCCAGGGTATGTCTAACTGATGGAGAGGTGTGTATCACAGCTGTTATCTTTGTGTGAACTTATAACAAAGTGTGCAATAAAGCACTGATTCAGCATTGTTGAGTTTTTTATGATCAAAGCCATTTAAGTGCATAAGTCATTCAAAGAAGAAAGGGTTTAACTTTAACTTAATGCCTTTGACACTTCTATAATTAAACACATATTCAAATTTGGTATGCCCTCTGTTACTGTAACTGCATGGGAGGTCTTTGGCTGACTATAAATTATGTCAGACAGTCTATTCAGTGAAGTCAGTCTGGTAAGCTGTGCGTGGTATACACATTTTAGGCTTCTTTCTAAGTTGTATGATGATAATGCAAGTCCAGCTCTCATGACACATAATATATGCAGTGTAGACCTTCTACGTAGCCCAAGTATGTAATCCATATTTTCAGCTGTGCATGTTTTTAGCTGCATCTAATTAACACAAGTTAAATATATGATGGGGTCACAGTTGAAAGGCCATAAAATATATTGTTGTTTTTGTTGTTGTAGCAATACTGTCTTAATTATATTCCTGCAGATGAGATCTGTCTATGCTGATACTGAAGGCAATCTAATTTGTAATATAAAAGACAGCATTTAACATAATGTTATCAAGGAGGCAGCTAATCACTCATGCTCAGTAAGGCAGGAATGTGAGAACCCCATGATAGTATCTGACAACCGAGACAGCCCAATTGAATTGGTGGACAAGCACAGGTGCACCAGTAAGGCAAAAGCAAAGTGCGAGTAAACATATGCATTAAAAACTGCAGCTGTGCTAGCAAACGAAAATGAAGCTTTAACATGTTAACCCTTAAAGTGTAAACAGGAAAATGTCTAAAACAACACTGTATAATCATTACAAAATAAAGTTGTTCTTTCCCTACTCACAGGTAAAAGACCTGTGTCTCACAAGTAAATAAAAATATTTTTCCTATTTTCCCCTTCTTACAGCTAAAGGTCCTGTGCCTGCACAGTTCACAGCTAAATAAAATAAAAAAATGACCATTCCTTCTGACAACTAAAATTTCCTCTGATAGATCTCAGTTTAAAGAAAAGCATGCACCTTTTCAAAGCTAAATCAGATGTTCTCTCCTATTGACAGCAAAACATTCTACACATTCTCATAGGCAAAGGTACTGCAACCCTGTGCAGCAAACAAGGGGGTGTACCTAGATTCATAACAAGTTCAGACATTTAAACGGATTCTTCCATTTTAAACATTGTGTGCTTAGTCTCAATGGATGGTGTTGCTTGTGTTTCAAAGGTACTGTACTTAGGCAAAGGAAAGCAGAAACATCTGAGAGTTGTCTAAGTAGTGTCATGGATGCAATAGAAATACTGGTTCAACATGCATTTATAATTTTTCTTAAGTATGAGGAATGGATATTCCCAAGTAATAAACCACTGCACTGGTAAATACTGCTGATTCAGTTAAAATTGTTAACATTTGAAAAATCTAAACAAGGATGTAAACGATGTTATTTAAAATATTTAGGAGCTAACACTTAAAATGCTTGAAGGCTAAGATTTAAGACATTACATATTTAATGTATGTGCTTCCAATAATGAAAAGATAAAATGCAAAAAGTTAAAATAGCCAATATGCAACAGACGCATCAGCAAATTGGATCAATCTATGAAAATGTGATCAAAGAAGAGGAGGAACAGAAGCGAAAGGTAGAGTTGTTAAAAAAGAGACTAAGTAAATACATTTATCTGTAGCAGGATAAGGAAAGACCACATCATTCAAATGAGGAATATAAAAAGCATGTTTACACTATGGGATCATTTAGGTATATGTATTGAAACTGTTCCTTTTGATATATCCCAGGATGCAGAGTTCACAGTTTGAAAACAGTAATTGTATGTCATTGTCACTTGGTAGCATTTCCTGTATTTTGCATTTACAGAAAAGCTGTAAATAAAGAAGCCCTTGGTCTGAGTAAGGAATAGTTGTGGAGGTGCATTACTAAGAGGTTGCTCTAGTGTCTTGTCATTCAGACTTTGTAAGAATATTATCATTAAATGATGGCTAGTATACAGCCTGCACCACCTCCACACTCAGGGACTACTGTAACATTTAACATGTATAGTCATCAGTAGGCTGATAGCAGACACACAGTCTTGGTTATAATAGTATTCTGTGCACTTCTGACTGTTCAGCAGATTGACTTTCCCTGCTGGGCATAATTACTTGTTTCGGAAAACACACAACTGTCAGTGTTGTTTGACACACCCATTCAAAAAATCATGCAGTCTACCAGGGCTTGGAACCGCATTTTCCAAAAAGATTTTCTGTGTCCATATCATAGACATAACATATAAAAATGGTATATGTACATATTATATTTCAATGAGTGTACTTAGTGGAACTAAATACATAAATATAAATATATAAATATTCAGCAAAGAAACTAAACAAGAGTGGTAGTACTGGGAGTTCAAGGTATCCAGAAAGGAATGCGAGACACTTATTAAGGACTGCGCAAAACATAATTAGGGAGTACTAACTACATATAAATTACAATAATTCAGTAATCTGTTTCTTCGTTCAGAATAGTCGCTTTCTGTAACAGACAAAATTTGTGTCTTTTTAAACAACATAAACTTGCATAAACTATAAAGCAGAATTAATAGTAAATACTACAAGATAGAGCAAACTCTGCTACAGTTTGCTGTGAAGATCACTATAAGTTGCTGTTATTTTTTGTATCATAAAATCATCCTTTCTATATTTTTGAATACTGTAGTTTGTTTTCTTTGGCCAGCCAGTTTTTTTCTTGCATTCTGTTCAACAGCAAGAAAAAACTTCAAAAGACCGCTCTCTCTGTTAATGATGTCCCGCCCTTCCCTCCTGTTAGTTGTCTTGTTAAATACCTAGACATTTTCTAGTTGCCTCTTGACCCTCCCTAACCATAAGATCCATTTCTCTACTTTCACTGGCTTATGTGAGTAATCACAAAACCATCCTTTTAAATCCACCCCTTCAAAAATTTAAATTTATTGGCCATCTGATGTTCCTTATGGCCAAAATACAAAAGTAACACCCCCCGTGTCAACCCTTAATAACAAAAATAAGCGCTCTCCACTGCTTTACAACTTTTAAGTAGGTAAAACTCAAGTTACCTACTCATATCTAACTTGGCGTGGGTACACACTGCAGTGCAGTCTTTTTCAATCCTTCAAGCATCCCTGTTTCTGCTTTCTCTAATACTAAAGATCATCTCTACTTGACTCCAAGTAGACTTTTTCTATCTGTTAAGCCTAACGCACTCCTACAGTACTTGTACTGTAGTCCATCCTCTTATAGATAGCTTTTAAAAGGCATCATCCATTTCGGTCACCCGTCCCTGGAATCTCTTTTTAAAGTTTTTGTCTAGTCCTTCATATCGAGGATCAGTTGCTAGTGTCCTCTCCTGCTCAGCTGGTGAACCTGGGAATATTGAGGCAGTCGGTATCATTGAAAATGTGCACGAACACATAAGGCCATGTCAAACCCAGATTTGATGATATGAATATGCTCAAAAATCTAGATCCGCCCGTCAAGTCACAAGGCGGGGCTTAAACCTCGTACGGCTATTAATAGACGCGGGAGGATAGATTCATCACCCAAAGACTCCTATGCTGTGCTGTGAAATCCGGTATGAGTATGCACCTACTGGTCTTGTTCGAGGTCTCTTGACCAAGTAGAAGAGGTATGAATGGATGGGAGATCGACCTCAGTGTCACTACTCAACAGGCACAGCAAATAAACAGAGGCACACAGCGTGTAACTAAAGTGTAAGCCACAAAACTATGGGCTAGGCTTGTAAATGCCCTCGGGCAGATAGCCTAGTATGAACCTATGAACCTATGAACCTATGAAGTTGTTGGTGAAAAAATAAAGGTGTATTGTTTTATTCTTGAGTTACATGTTAGAGTTAAATATAAAAAGGTAATGAACAAGTAAATGAATGAAAAAAGTACATTTATTTACTTTTACTTTACATTGCTGACCAGGACTGACATTTACATTAGCTTCCTGCTTTAAAATGGGACATAAGGATGCATGCAATGAAATGTATAAACTATATTGTAAATGAAGTGGTTTATATTATCTTAGGAGGATTGAGCTTTACAATAAGGAAATTACTTTTAGAAAGGACATTCAACATTAAGCCAACAGAATAATTACAGAAAAGACAGAAAACAGACAAATATGCAGATTCACACAGAATATATAATAGACAATGGAAGCAATGGCCAAACATGGAGTGGAGAAAGGTATGACATAACACTCCTGTAAACATATATAGCGTTTAATATATGCAAGCATCTAAAACTAATAATGAGACACAACATCGTCTATCCTTTTTTTTTCTGAATGCAGTATAGAAATATTAAAGGCACTCTGGTCTAGCTTTTCTTTCTTTTTTTCTCATGAAATACCTAAACATAGCATTGGGGTGGGATGGTTAATATCAAAAGAATGTCAAGAAGCTCAGTTTGTTACTGTGTTTTACAGTTAAAAGCCTGTTAAACAAATGTCCAATGTCTATATGGATGAGTTAGATTCCAGTCAAATATTTACTACATAAGAATATTCTGACTATATCTAGTGTGCATACACAATGCAATGACTTTTTATTTAGTGAATATGAATTGTCTGCTTAATATAGTAATGATATACATGTGACAATACCCAAGTTAAAGTTTAACTGTGTCCTGGGTCCCTATACTTTGCTATAACTCCCAGAAGCTACTAATGTATTCTCCATTGTGTATGGCTAATAGGCAAAGGGTTAATCGATCCAGCTTTAAAAATGAACAGAAACAGACACTTATGCAAATCAGTGAATTGCACTTAAGGCATTGCCTCCAACAAACTGTATCTGGCATATTGCAAATAATGTCACTTTGTCTAAAAGATTATCTGTGGCCATTACTCTCAGGGAAGCTTCCTGTTGGGTTAGAACAAGCAATTCCTTACCTTATTAATTTTACATTCTAATAAATACAACGCCAGTGAAATATCAAGTAAATTAGTAATGTGATACTATGCATGATTACTGAGATGATAACTTTTGTTACACCTTCATACTATAAGTAAAGTTTTCATACTGCATTACTATTTCAAAAACAATTAATTTATGAAAGTAGACTGACATCAATGCTGTTGATATTTTTATATATATATATATATATATATATATATATATATATATATATATATATACCTTTTACAGTTTCATTGATAACTGCCATTGTTTAAAGTTCATAGTATCATAACTGAGGTCACATGGTTATTATAACATTTCCATAGATGTTTTCTGTGTAATACTTTTGAAAGCTAATAAAGATTCCTATGTTTTATGGTTATTTTATGAAAATGTAGCAAGTGTGTATAGTTTTTCTACTTCAGAATGAGGAAACATGCAAGTTAATGAAATACAGTGAAACAACATTTTTCTGATGAGTAAACTGTTGCTAATACTGTCTGGGTAGCATGTACGGATTTATAGATATTCATTGTTGCTTTATATGACCATTTATGAAAATATACAAAAATGCCAGATTCGTGTTAATATCTCAAAAATTGCTGTCATCATAAAAAATAAGTGATACTGTTTGAAAGTCACATTGATGATAGACAAAATTACTGAAAGACTTTAAGTACAATATATGGTTTTAAAGCTGTTTGTGTGGTCAATAAGAGTATATTTTAAAACATACACATTATTACATTTCTGATTGTATGTAACATTTTGATAGTCAAATTATGCATGAGTTTCAATTCCCTTTTTATCTGTAGTACCTTTTTTGAAGAAACTGTGCATCCATTTTGTATTGTAGTAGATTTTTGTCAGGTACTGTGGAGACCTTCCAAATTGTAAAGATGTGTCTTGGCTGAATTGATATTTCTCCAATTTGTAGATCCTTAATGTCAATTGTCACTAATAAAGTTTCGATTGCCAAAAATCAACTGTCCTGAAAATTGCCAGAAATCCTGTAAAGATAATCAAAGTATACATAACTATATATATATTTTTAATTTTATATCAGTATATCTAGCCAATGTCTCAGGCTTAGAGCCTCCCTGTTGCAAGTATAGGAAGCATTGGGGATGTTACATAGGTTGATACACTTTAGGGATGTCCCAAGTAAGCACATTTTAGATTTCATCCTTCAGAAACTTGAAAATAATTAAATTAATACTGCTCTGTGTTAAGAAATAATTTAGAAAAACATGAATTTTCCAATAAGCAATATAAAATATATTTCTAGATAGCTGTCAGTAGATACAGATATAATTTAAACTGAACATCATTTTAGTAACAAAGTCTGTCATATTCACGGTTATCATTCCTCTTATCTTATTGGCTGTCATTAGATAAATGTTCTTATTGTTGCTCAGTTTATCCAATAACTCAGATTTTAAACTGTGATATCCAGGGCATTTGCTTAGAGCATGTAAATCTCTCAGATCTGTCTCACATAACCATTCAAACAACTCAAAAATTGAAGAAGTGGAGGGTTTGAAGTGCTCTTATGACATAGGATAGAGATAATAGTCTGGTTTTATTTTATTCTGAAAGAATACACAACAATTAATCTTGCAAACAAATAATTTCAGTCTATCAGCACCCTCTCTAGACTTATCCTTTGACTTTCTACAAATGTGATCCCTTTCTCAAAAAGATCAAGATAATATTTGTTGATGTCTAGACAGTCATAATTAAAAATCTTAAAATTGTTTCCAAAACTTGTACAGTATCTGGATGCTATGTCCTGTTTATAGGTTGTGAGATGATGCATTGCTTCGCCCCCTGTTATGGTATTATTTATTTTATTTAACATTTGTTAATCAGGAAAGTCTGACTTGGAACAAAGCCAATTTTCACCAGCAGCCTGGAGGGAAATGTTCCTGATGCATGTCTTTGTAACATGGGAGGAAACCAGAGCACCCAGAGGAAACCCACACAAATGCAGGGAGAACATGCAGACTCTGCACAGAAGCACCCCAGCATCGATCCCGAGAACCTCTTGCTGTGAGGTAATAACGCTACTCTTGCACCAATTACCTGCCTGGGCTGCTTTAATTCCTCATGGAATTCTGTCTGAAAGGTTGTTGGTGCCCTTAGTTACTTGTCCATTCTCCCCATTGTTGCCTGTGTCTGTGAATCTGTCATACTTGTATAATGTAGGATACTCCAGATGGTCACTCTGGTCCATGTCATTGCCAATTTTAATGGGATCCTTTAAAGCATCATTTTCAGATGAAATTACTGGATTTTGTTTATCCATATAGCTGAAAGGAGTTGGATAAACTCACTGCATTATATAAATAGAAATTGTCTCTGGCCAATGTTTTGGCTTTCTCATTTCTTAAAGTAACAATGGGTTGACACTTTTTAAAAAAAAATAAGATCTTTTTCTCACAATTCTCAAATAATTACTTGTTTGTAATGGACTCTTAACATTTGTTGACTTTACTTGTGTCTGTTTCAGCTACAGTCTGTATTTTCCTTTTCTGCAGTAAGTACATTTGATCATGACTTCAGGAACTAGCACACCAGTGTTTATTTGCCTGAAAGTGCTTTTCCTTATTTTTTAATCATTACTGATATATGTTGTGATATCTGCAGAAAAGTGCTATGATACCTTTTCACTACAGATGATAAACATGTTGTGCAGCTATCTTGGAAGCTTGCTTTTGGACTCATTATTAATAAAAGCTTTAAGATATCTTGTGGTACCAATCCATTCTTGGCTGGTTTACTGATTTCTGCCCCTCATGTTTATACTGTTGTGAAGAGACGAATAGCATCATTAAAGAAAATATATGGGATGGTTCATCTTCCCTCCCAGTACATGATACTGAATGCCTTCACAAAATTATGACGCTATTTATTACATGCCAGGTAAAGTTGTCATTCCCTTACCATCACTCTCAAATAACATTTGTCAGTGCTAACATCTGTTTCGCTGTTTACGACACCATGAAGTGTTTAAAGTTATTTATTTCCATATTAATAATGTTAAGTTTACATTAGTTGACTTAGCTCTGCTATTTTAATCCTACTGCCTACCTTTTATATTCGAGGGCCTAGCTGCCATAGAACAGCATTTATATTTACTGTTACAGTGACTATAGAAAAAATTTTATTGCTCATTCTGATAAGGAATCTAGCAATCACTCTTAACTACAGAATTCAACCTTCCTAACCAAGAAGTAGCCTTTGAAAAAACAAGTTATATTTCATAAATGGGGTTTGCAAAAATTATCACTACAGGTGGTGGCCAGATTGCGGGAAATGTTATCCCAGGGAGGTAAAATTAAGTGCAAGGGGAATTCCACTTTCACTGCCATTCTTTTATGTTTGTGTACATTTACTTCCAGTTCACAGCTCAGTGATCTTAGAATTTTGTGTTTGCAGTATCAAATATGCTTATCTATGCTTAGCTGAGTGCAGTTTATAGTTTTTGCAACTGTGCTAACTGAAACAATGTATCCATCTGTATGAGAATGTCATCATCTTCCACCTCAGTCTGCAGTGTTATATTCAACATTGATACACTGGCATCTTATTCAGACATACGAAAACTAACAGATTATCCTTGTTTTTTTACATCTTATGTTTACTACACTAAAGAATGTATGTGTATGTCCTAAAATCCTCAAAGTTGTAAAGTATTATGTTCATTATGATGTGCAAATTTATTAGCTAATTAAGTTTCTGAAGTTGAAGAGTGTGAGATTAGGTAGTTATGTTTTAGAACTTCAGAGACTTAAGAATGGTAACAAGGTTTGCAAAAGTAAAAAGTGCATTTAGGTTTTTGAAACTAAAGAGGTCAAAACACTCGACTGGGTTTTGGAAAATGATGCACAGCACAAAGTGATGTAACTCAAATTGAGATCTGCCTATTGCTATTACTGATATGTTTTATATACTGCAAATCTTAGAGAAAATGCTCCTTCCCAATTTCATAAATAACCTTTCCTTAAGCAGTTACAGTGCCTGCTTACTCAAGGTTGTAAGTATACTATTATTGCAGATGTTTACTCTTTACTGCTAAGTTCTATCTGGATAAATTATAGCAGCGTTTTACATTTATTATAATTCAATGGTTGTACTACATTTTGTCACATACAGTTTTGCTGAATGAGTAGTCAAAGGGTGCTATTAGTAATGTTTTCATTACTCAGAGCAATAGTGAAGGCACAAATTGGTGAGTAGCATGAATATTTAATTATGTCCATCTGGTCACTGTAGTACAGTCTTAGAGTTAGTATAAATAAAACCTCAGTGTCCCCATACAGGGGGGTGAGATTTTTTTCTTGAGAATTGCATGTGATATATGTAGTAAGGTTGGGTTTGTGTCTGTGTAAGTAAGATTGCCTTTTGAAGTACAGCTTGCACTTTTAAGAAAGAACTTTGCTATGAAGGAGGATAATTTGATGCACACTGGGCTCAAACAGGTCAGTGCATTCTTTGTTGGAATACTTATCTTTGATTGTTGATAGTTGATGAGTATGACTGCTGCTATTTATATTCATCTATTTTTGATGTGCAATGTGGCTTAAGTTTTGTGTAAAGAAGCATTTTAAGTTCAATCAATTGTATCTGAGTCATGAATTAGTTGTACAATGAATGGTGCTGTTGATGTAATTTCTTGATCTTTGTTTCTGCTAATTATACTTGCATGGTGCTCAGCAAAACCCATCACCAAGAAACAAACCTATAAAATCAGTCAGCCCCATGGGAGAGATGGGTAAAGCCTTGATAATGACCCAGGTGATTCAAGTTTATTTAGGGCACTGGAGCAGCTGGTGAACGAGGAAAAAAAGAGGTATAATAAGATATCACCTGCTCACCTCGTCCAGGGTGATGGTAAAGGAATGTGCTAAGGCTGCACCAAGGTCACATATTTCAGTCATGATACTGTAGCTCTGATGAGTGGTGATTGCCAAGGTAGCTGGATGGACAGTGAGTGGCATGTCATTATATAAGTGTGGGTACCTCTAATACAATACCATTGTATGCCCACCTCAATTACATAGCCTAGCACATCAACGGTTGGTTTAGCCTGATATCAAACCTACTAATTTCAAGAGAAAACATGACACTGCAAGCTGATCTGGTTCTCTCTGCCTCTTAAACTCACTATCTCCAAACTCTTTCACAGTTACCCATACCACCATAGAGGCTGACACCCTATCAGGGTGGGTAGGGGTCATAAGAGGAATGCAGTTTAGAGATAATACAAGAGTAGTCTGGCAGCTGAAAGGGACTGAAAAAAAATCCAGTCATTCATTAGTAAATAAACAAAGACAGAAAATGCCAAGGGATGGATAGTGTTACTTTTCTTGCCACGCATAAGCAGCAGCAGTTAATGCCACTGAAAAGTAATGAATAGTGCAGTAAAGTCTATAGCCAAAAGAAAGAAAAATAGTTAGGAAGCAAAAGATTGTAGCAGATCAGAAATGCACTTCAATAAAACAGATTCTACTAACAGTTCATTCAACTGAGAGGAAAAAGCATGTTAGCATGTATTTTAATAAAGCAATAGATTCTGCCTGCTAAGCAAGAACCTGCTTGCTGATCTTTGTGAAAACAGCTGAAGACCTCTACATTTGCTTTCAGTGAGTGTGCTGCTTTCTTCTTCTCTGAGTCAATATTAGAAACCATTTTAAAGTTGCTGTAGATCCATTAAAGTGAATTACCATTGTTAACCTGATAGCTATATACTGTTTTCTTCATTTTGATTAAAATAATACTGTACAAATCTAAGCCAATCTTGATAACTTTTAGAATAATCTTACATGATCAGCTGGTAACCAAGACATAAAGGAACCTAATGTTATCTCAGACTCTCAACCTGGGGCAACTTCTACATTTACCATTCCTCCACATACTTTCCCCAGTACAGCTCAATTAAATGGCCGTATCCACTATTTAATGGCACCTATGGACATACTAAAATGCTTTGCAGTCTCAGGGAGCTGAAATCAAAACTGCTGTCACTAAGGCTATAGATTATACTGCACATCAGAAGAAATGGTCTTACTAGACCTAACTACATATTACTGATAACAAAATTCATATTAAGTTTCTTTTGTATTTGTGTAGAATATCGGTCATATGATTGACAGTTGTAAAAAAAGGAATCGGGGAATAACATCCATATTTTAAAAATCCAGTGACCCTTCTACAAGTTTGAATCTTGACTGTACTTATTCCAGATTCTCCTGCTGACAAGTGAGCAAATGTATCGCTCTCTGACAGACCCCTTCTTGCACCCCACAAAAGGAATTCATAGAGCAGTGCAGGCATCACCAGAAATTTGCTACCTGAGAAGAAAGCTGCATTTTAACAAAAACATTTCATTTCAGCTGTTGTAAAAATGAAAAGGTGAGAACTACTGATCCAAATACTTGAGAATCAGATGATAAAAGTAGCAGTGTTATACCCACATGTGCTTGTGTGCACATGAGCACACACACACACACACACACACACACACACACACACACACACACACACACACACACACACACAGAAACACATGCTGCATAACTGCAGACTGCCTTCCCATGGGATGCCCACACCTTTTTTCAATTAAAAGAATCAGCAAGTTTTTTGTAGGGCAAGAATTTGTTTCTAACTTGAAAAGTGCAGAGTAGATTTCACACAGTGACAAGAACCACCAGATTATGAAACAGCCATCTATCTCCCTGGACCCTAAATGATTAAAGACCTTCCAGATTATATGTCAGTGGTGCAACAGGTGGCACCGTCACCTTCAGTGCCGAAGGCTGTGGGTTCTATTTACACACCAGATAGATGGATTGCTGACACTGCCATACAAGGAGGGTGCTGCTCTCCTGTGTGTTCCATCCTTTGGAGGAAATACTAAACAGAGGTCCCAACTGCTTGTGTTGGTAGACATAAAATATCCTATGGCACCCAAAGAAAAGAGTAAGGAATGTTCCCCGATGCCATGGTCAAATTTCCCCCAGCAGTATAAATAAAACTTCACGTCTACCCCGAAAAAAGTCCATTAACCTAGTGGGACTAACCCAGTCAACAAAGGATAAATAAAATAAAACTTCCTTTTGGGATGCATGGCTAGGCTTATAAAGGCCCCAGTAGTCATTAAACTAGTAAACATCTATAAATCTATAAGTCTATGAACCATATCCCATTTTCATCTTGAACTGAAAAAGTGACTATTGAAGGCTATATGAAGTACTTGTCCTATGATTGCTTGTGGTAATCCAGTTTTCTCTGTCATGAATTTAGATGAACATAGACTGGTGACTGAAGGAGATAGTGTATCTATTATCCCCCAGTTTTATGTGGTTATATTGTCTGAATATAATTACACAATGTTTAGAACCTGTTATTATGGAATGATTAGTTGTTTGAATGGTCTGGTAATGCTCTCTCACCACTTCTAGTCTAATGGTCCCCTTTATTGTCTACATTCTTGAAATCAGATCCTTAGGTAAATCAGAGCAGTGGATGAAGTCTGGAGATGGGGAATCGTCCATCTACTGTATTACCACTGGGATCTAACTGGTTGTAGGAGTTTTATGCGGTGAATGAGTTGTGGTGACATCCTCCTATAGTTCTGATTTCCTTATTTGCTAAGAGTGATAATATTCCTTTTGGACTGTCTGTAAATTGTGAGGCAGAGCAGGGGTGAGATCAATATATTAATGGAGTTCCTTTAGTTCAACTACCTCTCTTCAAATAACCCTCATTTACCCACAAATTCAACTTTCCCCACCCTCAATACAAGATGCACCTCTGTTATACTTCAAAAAGGCCAATAGTAAATACTTCACCTTACTCTTAGACAAAATCCCATCAGATTCCCTTTCTAACATAGACAGACTTCATCCTTGATTAATCTCTCTATCTTTCCATAAAGAGCACTTACTTCTCCAGTTATTACCCCTCTTCAGCTTTCCCTCTCCCAAAACATAATGTCCTCATCAGGGTTAAGCCTATTACTAAACCCAAAAACTCATGTACTGACAGTGAGTACAGATCTATCTCAATCCTGCCAACCACTGGAAGAATCCTTGAAACAATTCATCTACACACACCTAACTCTCCACCAACAATCTTACAGGATTATTTCAAATCATCAAGATGGTCTGTAGACTATTCATTACACCAAGGTTGCTCTTTTCTTGCTGGCAAATGACATACTACTGAACAGAGAGAAAGGCCTAATTACAGTTGCACTGTTAATAGACCTCTCAAAAACTTTTGACACAGTCAATCATTATCTTGTCTTGGACTCATTCCTCTTAACAAGCATAAGTCAGCAAGCATCATTCTGCTTCAAAGACTTCCTGTCCATCAGATCACTTAAAATACAAATCAGCTCATCTCCTCCTCAGTCACAGCACTGATCTCCGAGTGAGTTGCATAAGTATTTATACTCTCTCCTATTCTCTTTGCCCCCTTTGTTGGTAATCTTCCAATTGACCTTCACCCATTTAAAATAATATTATAAGCAGATAACATGGATATTTACTAGTCCACTCCTTCTTCTATCACCATTAAGGACCACTGTGAAGACTTCAACTCATTATAATCTTAGCTAGACTCACACCACTTAACCCTTAATTAAACAAACACTATACAGACTAAAAAGAACAGAACATGCTCACTCCAAAAATATGGGATTCTTTCCCTGATGATATAAAGTCCATCAAACACTCAATGATTTCAAGAGACAATTAAAACTTTATCTTGTTAAACAAACTCTCTAGCTGTATAAGAGGGGCTATATTATATGAATGAAAGTTCATAATGTCAAATGCTCTGAAGAGCAAAAATGCTGGACCTTGAAGCGCTTCTTGTGGGATCGCAGTATAGTGAAGTCTGGAATATTTGCCCTTTCATCACTGTAGTGCAATCTCGGAATTAGTGTATATATTTAGCAGGGGATGTGGGGGGCACAGCCCCCCACAATAAGGTGTTTGAGGTCCAGCATGTTCGTTCTTTAGCACATTCGACATTATGAACTTTCGTTCATATAATATAGACCTATATTAGATACTTTGCTGGGCAAATGAATTAAGACTTTCACCAGTTACTTTCATCCAGCAATTTCAAATCATCTATAGATCTGCAACACTAATCTCATACTGAATTCCATCAGTGTCTTCAGCACTGTCAGTTATAAGATTATGTTAAGGATAAGGTAATAGACATGTAGGCATTGTGTTCCCTGTCTGCCTTCATTGTTAACCTGCATTTCAAATATTCTCAGTGGAATTATTCATCATGATAATTTATTTCAAAATATGCATGTGTACTTCTGTGAATAAGAACAGTACTAAACAGGTTTTGAAGACATTCTGCCATGGTGATATGGGTAAGGTAATTGACAATAAAACTCTACAGTAAGTATTACATACTCCCTACAAAATCTGCTTGGGCCTTCTTGTGCATATTTCTCCTGCAAATACCTACACAGCTTATTTTATAACACTAAGAAAGTATATCAAAAGTCTTATGCAGCAACATCTGCTAGGGGACCTGGACACTTATTTTAAGGATTGCCCTGTCCTGCAAAACTTCTGGGAGTGTTTAGAGACAGACTGTAGCGAGGTGTTACAAAAGTCTGTCTAATATACCATGGACTTCTTGTTTAATTTTTTAAACATTTTTGGACCAGATTCAGTATGCATAGCCAGAAACCCTTCTTATTTTAATTGTTGTGGTGATGGTTAACCAATTAATTACCTGTTGTTAGGAATCTACATATCCTCCCCTTTGCACTTCTGTTTGCTGGAGCTATTTAAAGTAATTGCTTTTATGTGTTTTTGCCCCCATGCCTATTGACTATCAAGTCCACCCCCAATGGATACAACTCATTAATTTTTTTATTTAGAAATTTCTCCCAGGATTAAGGTAAGAGTTTTCTCTATGTGAGCCATTAATCTGGCAACTATGAAGCTGCTTTATGTCTTCAATGGCATCATGGCATTGAGGACATTTTTGTCATTGCCTTGCCCTATTCCTGAGTCAGGAGCTTGTGATTTTCATCAGAGTGGAGGCAACACTGCCTTCCCCATTCAACTAAATATGTCTGAAAACTTGTAATTAAGGATACAAGCAGTTATTGTCTTTGTAAGCCTAATGTCTGCCTACAGACCACACATTTGTATCACCATACCATTCTTTGAGGGATTGTAATAGTTCTATCCTACAACCTGCCCAGAATGACCTACATAACCATCCATGCCTGTTCCATCATGTGGCAGAGATGGTAAACAAACTCAGTTTGCCTTGACTATAGTTAGGCTTTATTCCTCTATTCCACCAGAGATGGAGGGTACAAAGCAATTTCCCTTTGGGCATCTTATGTTGATTTTCTTGATCACGTGATACTGTTTCTGTGGCTCCATAGCCTTAGTTCCTAAATATGGGCTTTATTGTATGTTTTCTGTATATTGTAGTATGCATCTGCATCTTTCAGGTCATCTTTGGTATATGAATACGTAACGATAACTATGACTTAGTTGCACAAAGTTAATGGACTTCCCCTTCCCCTAAGTCTGTTTCAGTCAATCCCCAGAATGCAAGTTAGTTTCTTCTTGTACATAGGTTGGTTCTACTATTGAATTCATTTTTTCTCATTTTTAAAAGCAATGTAACTGGAATAACTGTATTGGTTATTGACAAGCTTTCTTGAAAGATATTTATTCTTAGGCATTTTAGGAAAAGAATTCCACTGTTCTGACTGGTTGTGATTGTTGTGTTTAAATCCTATTCACAAAGTACTAATCTTTATTGTTTACCATCTTGTGATTGATGAATGGAAGAGTTAGACTGGATCTATATGTTGTTTCTAATTCTATTTTTGTGTTGTTCATCATGAATCATATTTGAATACTGAAGTAAATGTGGTTGAAAAAATCTTAAGTAAAATTCCACAAAAAGACTCATGAGATTACTGCATCTGGAAATAGTTGTTTCTCCACTTAGCAGTAACATCAGTAACAGACAACAAAATGCTTTCTCAGGTGAGAAGTCCCACTGCCAAACAAATGGTTATCACTTAGACTCCCCATCATTTCAGGAAAAGTTAGTACATTAGAATCCACATGAATTCTATAAATCAAATGTATAAATGGATGATTTACAGTAAATTATAATTAAATATACAATGCAGCTACCGACACAGATTCTTTATATACTCTATTTTCACTGTTTAGCTGCTTAATGGTTTACTAAGAAAAATCCAATCTGAATGTCATAGGCATTTGATAATGTGTTTCAATGGAAAAGCTCAGTCAGATTCTGCTTAGTTTAGTTTTATTTTCTTGTATTTTGTTTTGCTTCATTGCCTTCTTCTGTTTTCTATATTGTGATTTGCTTTCTTTACACTGTGTTTTACTTGTATTCTGCTTTTAACTGCACATTTAAATTATGAAAGAGACCACAACCTTGTCTCTTGTGAATCACACAGAAATTAAGTTTTTCCCACCCTCCCACACTGGTGCTGTTGTGTCTTTAAATTCAACTGTCTTTCTAGCTGCCTGTCCCTTATGTTAATTTGACCATATACCTCCTTCCCTCTACCCTTTCATTGGCTGTTGGGAGTAAACACAAAATTATCATTTTGTGAAATTACTCCCTTCAGCTATTTACATTTATTGGCCATCCCACTTTATTCCACAGAAACAGAATACAAAGTGCTCACCCCCTTCTAGTCTATCTTGCTCTTTTAAAATTAGTAGTGTGATGGTGCTTCTTTACCCCAGGCCAGTAACCAAGGACCCTCAATCCTCACCACCAGCACTGGTGAGAGGCAGTCACTAAAAACAGGAACATATTTACACAGTAAAATGAAGGTCTCTGCATCCAGCTCAATTTCTCCTAAGAGCACACATGGAATACGCTCCACTGGGACTGGACTTTCTGTCTCTCCAGATCCCAAACATGACCCACACTGGAGCCCTGTGTCCCAGTTCCAAGTATCTGGTGCACACACTTGAATATCAACATAATATCTCTACCCCCTTTGAAGACTCAAGCTAGTTTTTCAAGTGACCCTGGAAAAATATTGCTTGAGAAAAAGGGCTTGTCTGGGAGCACTGTAACCCATACCCTGTCTTGAGAGTCCATCTGCATTGGCATTGCCGACCCCATTATGATTCTGCACTGTCATGTCATATGCTTGCAACCCTAGACTCCACCTTCATAACTTGGCATTTTTCTGGCTGACACAATGTAGCCAATTTAAAGGATTATGGTCTGTAACCACATTTCCTTCCATATAGATAAATTGGAAGTTTCTGCAGTGCCCATACAATGGCTAGACATTCTTTTTCTACAGCTGCTTAACTTTCCTCCCTGGGTTGAAGTCTGCAGCTGAGATATACAACTGGATGTTCTTCTCCCCCTGAGGAAACATGGCTGAGAACAGCCCCCATGCAATGGTTTGAGACATATACCTTTGCAAACAATATAATCTGGACTGACTAACATAAGGGAGGGTCCTCCCAAAGCCTCTTTTAGCCTTTGTAATGTCTGCTCAAAGGCTGGGGTCCACATAACCTTATCTGGCCTGTTTTTTCCTGTCAAGTCCGTGAGGGAAGGAGATATCATACTATAATTGGAAACAAACTTGTAATAGTACCCTGCTGTCCCCAAGAATGCTCTCACCTGCTTTTTGGTAACAGGGGTAGGCCATGCCTGAATAGGTTCCACTTTGGCAGGTTCTGGCCTAATCTTACCACTCCATACTCTATGTCCCAAGTAGGAGACCTCTGCCATTCCTACATGACACTTACTGGGCTTAATAGCCAACCCTGCCCTTTGCAGTCTTCCCAGAACCTCCCTGATACGCTGAAGGTGATCTTGGCAAGAATGGTTGTAGATAATAATATCATCCAGGTAAGTAAGGGTATAATCTCCTGTTCCTACTAAGATATAATCTACTAATCTCTGGAAGGTTGCTGGGGCATTTTTCAGGGTGCATATTACAATGTTGAAATGTCGTAATATCGAACACCTAAAAATCGACCACCATTCATCGAAACGCATTTCCCCAAACTGATAAATACTTACAGGGCAAACAAACACTTGCCCTGCAATAAAACGTAGTGAACTAAACCTAAAACAAATCCACTCATGTGGGGGGCTACACCCCTCACACCCCCTTAACTAAATATACCAATTCCGAGATCGCACTACAGTGGAGGAAAGGGCAACACTGTGTAGTTGTGCAAATGTGTTTCGATGAATACTGGTCGATCATTAGGTATTCGATATTACGACATTTTGACGTCATAATATAGACCCCATTTTTCATTCCAAAGGGCATCTTTGTGAACTCAAATAGCCTGAAAGGGGTCACAAAGACTGACCTCTCTCTAGCAGTAGGAGTCAAGGGTACCTGCCAGTAGCCCTTGGTCATATCAATAGTGGTCAGATACTTAGCCCCACCCAGCTGCTCTAAGGCTTCATCTGTCCTAAGCATGGGGCAAACATCTGACTGTGTGTTTTTAATTTTTGTAGTCCACCCAGAATCTGATGCTGTCATCTTTCTTTGGTACCAGCACAACTGGGGAGGCCCGGGGACTGATGGACTCCTGAATTACCCTCGGTTCCAACATTTCCTGTATCTCCCCCCTCACAGTCTGCTTGACTCACTCAGGCACCCTATAAGGGACCTACTTGATAGGGCTTTGGTGTTCTGTATCCACATGATGCTGCACCAGGTGGCTGCACCCAAGTTTCCCAGTGAACATGCCCCCAAAACTCTTGCAACATTGATCTAATTTCTCTAGCATTGGTATTGGATTGCCACTGGCTTATTGCTACTGTTTCCACAGAGGTGTCAGTCCAAGCCTCACTAAGGAGATCAGTTACCAGATCCCCTCCAGACTCCTCCTGCCATCAACTGCAAATACTTAGGACCAGGACCTCCCTATCATGGTAATGCTTCATCATGTTAACATGGTACAATTTGTAAATCCAAATCAAGGCAAAAGCGACTGGAAATAACTCAAAGAGACTCAAAAAGAAATAGCGTACACTGTTTAATTATCCGCTTTCGTCCACAGACTTCATCAGAATGAAACATACAAGACAAACAAAGTTTAAATACTTATTTAAACTTTGTTTGTCTTGTATTTGTCTTTTTGAGTCTCTTTGAGTTATTTCCAGTCGCTTTTGCCTTGATTTGGATTTACTTGTTTTGGTTCTGGACTTTGTTAATGGTACAATTTGTGCCACTCCCTCCTGCTTAGCAGGTTTGCCATGTAATTAACATCACCGACTTTCCTTACCACTTCAGAGGGTCCCTCCCATGCTACCTGCAGCTTATTGTGTCTGACAAGAATGAGCACCATAACCTGTTGTCCTACAGTGTACCCTCAGACTCGAACATTTGTTCATACCAAACCTTTTTCTTCTGCTGGGCGGTTGCCGGGTTCTCCTGGGCCAAACCCATGAGCTCTTTAAGCCTTGTCCTGAGGTTTAGGGCATACACCACAACAGATTCCTTCCAGGATTCACACTTACCCTCCCACTCATCACAAATTAAATCTAAAGGCCCGCTCACCCTATGCCCATACAGTAACTCAGAGGATGAAAAACCTGTGGATTGGAGTATCTGACTGTATGCAAACAGTAGATGGGGCAAATATTTGGACATTTCCTTCCTAAACTGGTCTTCAAATGCCCGTAGCATGGTCTTTAGTGTAGAGTTTAACCTCTCCAGAAGACCATTAGTCTGGGGATGGTAGGGGGCAGTCTTTAGGTGCTTCACCCCACAATGCTTCTACAGACAAGCCAGCAGGTCTGACACAATACTTTTTTTGGGAACCTACCCTGTTAAAAATCCCTGTCTGCCAACCCACCACATGTGCATCTGTGCTTTCACAGAGCATCTAAAACATTGGGTCCCAATTAGCAATGGCCCCCACACATACTGAGCCAACATGCAACCTCCTTGTGAAAAATAAAGGGTAAGAAAACATCCAGGCTCCCAGTTAAATTAATAAAAGTCACAGAGTGTCTAAAACATCGGGTCCCAATTACCAGTGCCCCCCAAACATACTGAGCCAATGTGCAACCTTCTTGGGAAAACTAAAGGGCAAGAGAACATCCAGGCTCTTAGTTAAATTAACAAAAGTCACAGAGCATCTAAAACATTGGATCCCAATAACCAGTGCCCCCACACATACTGAGCCAACGTGCAACCTCCTTGGGAAAACCAAAGGGCAAGAGAGCATCCAGGCTCCCAGTTAAATTAACAAAAGTCACAGAGGGTCTAAAACATCAGGTCCCAATTACCAACACCCCCACACATACTGAGCCAATGTGCAACCTCCTTGGGATAACCAAGGGGCAAGAGAACATCCAGGCTCCCAATTAAGTTAACAAAAGGTTAATATCTTCTTGTTACCTACGAACACACTACATGGGTTGGCAGTCAGAAAGTGTATTCTTAGCTGTGAGCCCCATCTATTCCCTACTAGCTATACTAACTTGACTAGGGACTCTCACTGAAGCTTTCCCCACTGTACATCCTTTCTCTGTCCCCCCACTTCATTTCATTACTTTGTAAATTACCTGAAAGACCTGGCTCCTTACACAAGTTTAAGTTACAGGCAGACTATACTTAAGTTCTAAATGCAATTCTAGTATTTATTCCTTATCTTTCTAATGCCCAACATACAGATTGTTTTTTGTGGTCACCTACCTGCACTGCTTGGTGCATGTCATTGACTGCAACTACCTGTTTGTATTTCTATCCTCCCCCCACCCTTTGTGCTTGGTGCAGCCCCACTCCGTTCACCCTCACTAATGCTCGGGCTCACTCCATTCCCCTGTCCTGCTTCCATCTCCCACCTCCACCCAGAACTCATAGATTTATCCTTACCCCACATCACCTGACCCTCCTGACACACCCACCACCCAGTCAAACTCACACACACATGGCACCCAAAGCCACACCCCTACATCACTAGGCTTTCATCTCCCTCTTCTCTACCCACCTATATCCTATATGCCTCCTACTGCTCCTCCATTTTAATACTGCATACACTCTGCACCACCCACACCCTCCTCTAGAACATAGATCTCTATCCCTACAACTAAAACCACTGTCACTATGACCCAAACCCCCACCACCACCATCACATTGCTCCCCTATTACTGATTTCCTTATCTATATACCTGTACATAACTTCCAACAGTATCTCTTATCATTATTCACTCACCAAGCTCAATTACCTTAAATCCCCCACTTTAACCCTAGCCACATGCAACCCCTCCAAACATATAGTGACATCCCTAGCCATCTATAGCCCACCCCTCTTTCAAACTCCTTCACAAATGTATTATGTCCCACAATCCAAACAACTTAGCTTCAGATTTCACTTCCTAAAAGTATTATACCTTAAAACTATTACCGACATAGCAGCCCAGTAACTACTACCAACCCTGTTCCAGCAACTATCTCTAATAATACATGTAACTCCCACCTCTCATTTAAACAAAAACCCACCGACCTACTAGTGCTAAACCAGAACATTCGTAGTATCATGAACAAAATAGAAGAACTGCATTCAGTTATCTCTTTATATAACCCTGACATAATGCTCATTACAGAGATGTGGCATAAGTCTCGTATTAAGGACAACTCTATAATCCCACCCAGATATAACATTCAAAGAATAGAGTACACAAAAGAGGTGGAGGTATTGCCCTACTTTACAAAACTAACTTACAGCTCTAACTCCTACAAAAAGAATTCCCAAACTTCAAAAATGCTGAAACTATATTTGCTGAACTCCTCTTAAACCAGCACAACCATCTAAACTTACTCAGCATCTATATACCCCTCCACCTGGAGACAACCTAACCACCCTAGAGTCAATACTTCACTGGGCTTCCCACTCCCTTCACCAAGAAACTATATTGCTAGGTGATGTCAACATCGACTGGAACAATATTCACTCTACAACACCCACCAACCACATTAACCTACATAACTTCACCCAACTCATTCAATCACTCACACGTATTGATAAGTCTACCAAAAGAGAATCTATATTGGACTGGATCCTCACTAACGAAGCCGACACTGCCCATCAGTGTGGAACACTGCCCAATTCTCTCAGTGACTACAATCCCACTTTTATCCTTCGACATAAACTTAAACGTAGTCACACCCCCTCCCTGCTACAAACCCATTCCTACAAAAACTTCCCCTCAGATCAGTTATCAGAAACTTTAAAAGCCTGTAACTGGACTCCCATTAAAACCCTTCCTCTGGATAAGGAAGTAGAATACTCCACATTCCTAAGGATCCTAAACCAACTAGCCCCAGTCAGAATAAGTAAGATGCTGAGTAACCCTGCCCATTGGCTACAGAAAACCACAAAGGCCTTACTTAAAGACAGGGATAAAGCTTGGAAAACCTGGTGACAACACAAAGCAACCACAACTAGGGAAGCCTTTTCCAAACTTAGAAACAAGGCAAAAAACAGATTAAGATTGATAAACAAAATCACTGTATTACCTTAGAAAGAAAACAAAGTAACAACCCACAGAAATTCCGGGCTGCAGTGAGCAACATCCTCCTGCCTGAAAAAAAAAACATTACACTCCCACCAAATATGCAAGGCACAAACTTTGACATAGCCTCCAGTTTCAACAATTATTTTATCTCCTCCATACTTAAACACATAAATGATATAAGTCCCACCACTCTCCTACAATCCCCAAAGCCCAAAAAAAACACTATTTCATTCTCACTCAAGCCAGTACCAGTATCAACCATCCAAAAACTCTTAGAAAAACTCAAACCAACCACCCTTGCTGCCAACAATCTTCCTGCTGAATACCTCCAACTTGCCTCCAGGGCCATAGCCTACCCCATTTCACTACTAATAAACAGATCCATTACTGAACACACCATTCCATCCTTGTGGTAAACCTCATTTATCATCCCCCTTCACAAGGGTGGCCCCTCTGCATACCTCTCTAACTACCGACCCATTGCAATCCTGTCACTCCTATCAAAGACTCTAGAAAGGTGCATACATCATCAACTGCTCACCCATCTACTCTCCAACAACCTACTCTCCAAAACTCAACACGGATTCCACCCATCCCATAGTACCACCACTGCCATAATTAACTTCACCAACACCATAAACACATACAGGAACCAAGGTAAACTTTTCTCTGCCACCTTTCTAGACTTATCCAAAGCATTCAATAAGGTTTCTCACAATAAACTCTTAACCTGCCTCTCCAAACTCAACATTGACTGTCCCACCCTGCTCTAGTTCAGTAGTTACCTAAACAACTGCTCTCAGTCTGTTAAATGGCTTAATTCCCTATCACCCCTACTCCCTGTCACATTTGGCATACCTCAAGACTCTATTCTCGGACCCCTTCTCTTTAACACCTTTACAAACCAACTCCACATAGCAACCACAAAAGCTGATATAGTCCAATGCGCTGATGACAAATTCCTAATGTGCTTTGCTTTCAACATACATCTTCTACAAAAAAAAAGCCCAAGAATGCTTCACATAGTTAGAAAACTGGCTAAATAAATACCAACTGATATTAAACCCCCATAAAACACAACTAAAGCTATTCCACCCAACAAAGACTAATGACCTCACCCTCTCCATACTCTTCACCAACAGGACCCTCATCACCCCAGTCCCAGAGGCCAAACTACTAGGTCTTACAATCGACCAGTAACTAAAATACAATAAACATATATTTTTGACAACAGTGTCTCACTGTCAGCCTGGGTACTACCACTTAACTCTTTCCTTGCAGTCACCTTGTCCACAAGAACATCAGTATCTGCCAGCAGCTGTGGTTTACTTTCATGTTCACTGCTACAGGGTAGGTCCCTCACTGAAATAACCACATCACCAACCCCAGCTTCAGGCATGGGGGTCTGTCTGGGTCCCCCCAGGCTATCAGACCAAAGCAAGTACTGCTCTTCTTTAATCACTACAGGCTTCACAGTGGTTATGTCAGAAGCTGTGTCTCTCTTAGCAGTGGCCTGTCTTCCATCTACTAAGATTAGATACAAACTCCAGTGATAGTTTGGTACCTCTGTTGTCTTCAGACAACTTACCACTGATGGGCAGTTATTCCCACTTACTGGCTCCCTCACCTTTTGTTCCCCACCTTACTTCAGTGGACAGTTGTATGCTACATGGCCCCTCTGGTTACATTTAAAACATCTAACCATTGACGCTGGCCATGTACCTGAACTACTGGCTTCCCCTGCTACTGGTAGACTTTGCTAGGGTGATTTAGGCTGTCCACCATGGGTTCCCTTATATCCCTGTGCAGCACTGGGTATCCCCTTCTCATGCAGTGATGTCCTGCTTGCTAAGTAGAGATCCCCTTTTCTCCCCAGCTCATCTAGAGAGTTAATTTCTCAGTCTGCCAACCAGTTTCTCATGTCCTCAGCAAAGTGCTAAGGGCTTGCTCCCTCACCAAAAGGTCTACCAGCCTTTTAAAAATGGTAACCTGACACCCATTCACCCACCTATGAAAGTAAGTGCTTAACTCAGCAATATAATCACAAACACTTTCATCTGTTTTGCATCTATGCTCACGAAACGTTTTTATAAGCTTCAGGTGTTAACTTAAAACAGTCTAGCAAACATTGTTTTACTTTTTCATAATTTAAACAGTCAGTATCAGGCAATTTGGAAAGAGCAGTTACAGCTTTACCATGGAGTAAGGGAGTCAGGAACTGTACCCAGAGCTCTTGGTCATGATCACACTGTTTACATACACTTTCACATATATGAATAAACTATCAAAACCAGTATCATCTTTAAATTGTGGAAGAAATTTACTGACCCTTATTGCTTCTGGGGTTCAGTTACTCCCTTTTCCATTACCTCTGTGACCCTGTCAAAGATTTAGTATCTCCTTTTCATGCTGATACTGCTTCTCCTTTTCTTCAGCCTCCAAATGTCACAGTCTCACTTCGGTCTCCAAATGTTTGGCCTCCAATTCATGCTAATGCTGCTTATCTCTCTCTTCAACCTCCAAACATTTGGTTTCCAATTGCAGTATCTCTTTGGTCTCCAAACATTGTAGCCTGTCTTTGGTCTCAAATTCAAGTTTCTTCAACACCAGATGGATTTTTAAGTCATCTCAGGAAAAGATAAACTGTCCAGTTTCCGAAGGCTGCACATCCCCATCACCAGACTGGCTATTTCCTAGTTGCTGAACCATGCTGCAGCTGTGATTAAGGTTGCAATCATATCCTCTTTTGTCAGGTTGACATGCACCAGTCCTCTGGCTTCACACACCATGGCCAACTGGTTCTTTGTCAGCTTACTATAGTCTTCTGCTGAAATTTATGCCTTCCTTCCCTGACTAAACTAACTAACAAAATAAATAAAACTGTTGTTACACTGAAACTCTGAATGTGTACCTTCTGGCTGTTGAGAGTACACACACATTTAGTGACAACTGCTTATAGGCTTCTGAAGTTCAATTAATATCCCACCACTTTGACACCAATAAAATGTGATGTTGTACCTTTCTTTACCCTGGGGCCAGTAATCAAGAAGCCAAAATCCTCACCACCAACACTTGTGAGAGGCAGTCACTAAAAACAGGAATGGATTTACATAGTCTTTCAAATGCAGTTCTCTGCATCCACCACAATTTCCCCTAAAAGCACATAGGGAACACTTTCCACTGGGACTGGACTATCTGTCTCTCCAGATCCCAAACAAGACCTACCTTGGAGCACTGTGTCCCAGTTCCAAATATCTGGCACATACACATGAATATTTGATTTTTCACACACACACACAAAAACATACACACACACATACACACACACACACACACACACACACACACACACACACACACACACACACACACACACACATGGGAAAGGCTGACACAGATTCACCAGCTATGTCCTCTCTCTCCAGATTATAGGGTAGCTGCCACCATCCAAATAATCTAAGGCTCTTACAAGAGATAATCAATTATACTGTGTCAAATTAATACTGATATATATGGTAGAGTGTGAATGGAGCAGTAAGGCTTTATGGCGTGGCTACAGTGGCAGTGAAATAAGCATAGGTACTCTCAAGATATTAAAAGTATTCACTAAAAGACCAGTCACAACGAAAACGTATAAAAATATTTAATAATGAATAATAAAAATAGAAAACTGGAAAATAATTAATATTTAGTTACAATAAACTTCAGAGTTTTCAGTCACAGAAAATATAAAATAACACAGTTGGATAGAATCTCACATGCAGCAAAAGAAATAATACTAAACTAATCTCACAGTACTTTTCCTAACTAAACTAATGAGAAACTGTCCCTAGTTGCAGAAACACAAACAGGCTATGCCTCATTCCTAGGATCAAATAAATCCAAAAATATTCACCAAAATGGAAAAAATCTTGTTTAATAATAAGCAAAATCCTCCAACATCACACACAACAGATAGCAGGTTATAGGTTTAATTTATCAATGTAAACATCATCAGAAAACATTCAAGGACATTTCTAACATTTAAATATTCACATTCAAGTTCTAATTGGCTGAAGAACTTAAAGCAACATGAACCACTAAAATTGCCTAAGTAAAATCTACTATGCATTCTGTAAAATGTATGTAATGTAATAAATGCAAAATAAATATATTGAATTAAAACAACTGCATCACATTATTCACTTACTAACTTACCAAAAATACAGAATTACTTAAAATGTATTAAAAAACTATAAAACATTTTTCTACACCACAACTGGTAAACATTCATCAACTGTGTCTATTATAAAAGAATTAAGAAAAGAACAACATTATTTTTTCTTCTCTATCTTCCTTCTTTCAAGTGCCTTTAATTTCAAAACTGGGACAATTGAAACCCTATCATTTATGCCTGGCCATCTATCAGCTTGTAAAAGTATTTTCCATTTTAATTCTTTAAGTTCTAAAATGGTACCCCATGATGTCCTTCCATTAATTTCCACATGGTCGATTACCATGAACTTAAATAAATGGCTAACAGATTCATGAATATGACAGGTTAGGTCATTGTTGAGATTTTGTTTTTTAATAGCATATTCATGCTCATAAATTCTCTGATTAAATCTCCTCTCAGTTTTTTCTATATAAAAAGGTATAAAAATATTTAATAATGAATAATAAAAATATAAAACTGGAAAATGCTTAATATTTAGTTACAATAAACAGAGGTTTCAGTCACAGAAAATATAAAATGACACAGTTGGATAGAATCTGACATGCAGCAAAAGAAATAATGCTAAACTAATCTCACAGTACTTTTTCTAACTAAACTAAAGAGAAACTATCCCTAGTTAACTCGATTAATATCACAAGGCAATATGTACTATTGAGGTGCTCACTTCCACAAGGCAAGATGAAATACTCCACACTACTGAACTGTACAACTAGCAACTGAACAACTGTTACTGAATTGTGATAACTGACATATATCTTTTTATATTTCAGATTTCAAAGAAAAAAAACACCAAACAAACTGCTGCTGTCAGAGTTCTGCCCTTCAGTTGGTTATAGAATTACATCACATTTAGTCACCTGACTCTACCAGTTCACATTCGGAACTCTGTTAAGATTCTGTTGCAGCATTGTTTTAACATAAGCAACTTTTGCAAATACATATTAACTCATTCACTTCAGTGGAGCTCAAGAAGTTTGCACTGTGGCCTTCAATGGGTGGAGCCTAAGCCTTTTGACAGAAACAAATGATGTCCTCACATTTCAAACAAATGTTCATATGTCTGAAACCATAGAGGTTACTAAAGAAGCATAAATGGCAAACTCTTCAGCACAAACATTTTTTTATAGTGGTAGTATTCTTTAGGTTCTAGGTCTTAAACTGAATTTTATAAGTCAAAGTAAACACAGTCCTAGGATTCAATAAAATCTGTGTAGACTCATTGTAGAGCCTACACAGAATGTACTTGTGTATACAGCCACAGTTTACCCTTGGCAGAGCTCATTGAATATTAATCATGGCATGCTGCTGAGGGAGAGCATAGTAACAGGGATATTGAATCCATGTAGGCAGTCATGTAGTGGTTATCTCATGGTTGTGGATTGTCCAGGGAATTCCTGGACAGATGTTATGTACAGGGTAAGAATCCTTATAATGTACCTAGCTAGTGTTGAAATGTGTGTGACTGAATATTTAGTGTTTTAATTTCCAAATTTTTTTTTATTTTTTAATGTCCATTTGAGCGGCTCGGCTTGGAGCTCAGCAGTGTTGAGCTGCACTCAAATCTTGATAGCTGACACCTGCTAGGCATCTAAAAATAGAAACCAGATGTAATTAATTATTATATCCTTTTTTTTAATTGTCCGTTTGCAGGGCACAGCATGGAGCAAAGCAAATCTGAGTTGCACATACTCATACAGAGCTGACACCTGCCAGATATCTAAAAATAGAAAACAGATGTAATTAATTATTTATGTCTGGTTATGTTTCAGCCCATTTGTGTGGGGTGGCATGATGCTTAGCAACGCTAACAGGTAGCTTAGTAGTATATGTGAAGGTATACCAGTTTTCATAATATCCAAGTAGCTAAATGGGCAGAGTCACAGCCTAAAGCTTAGAAAGTCCTGGGATCGATCCTTAGCAGTCATGCTTTTTTTTGTAATGTAAGTGAATGTTTTGGTTAATTGAAAAACAAATTTGTTACACTAAGAAGAGCTGCACGGTGCTAAGTACTGCTTAAACATGGTTAATGGCTACTACTGTTTGTGCATTGCTAAACTTCGCTAAAGCAAAGTTGTGTGAGTTTCCACGATGCTAAGTAGGTTTTCACTATGCTAAGCAACATGGTGCTTTTTTTAAATTTTGCAGTATGATGTGTAAGGGCTTAAAAACAGCCTATATTAAGGCCAATAGGTGGGAATACTGCAACATTTGTTAAAGTCTTTCTAACTGTTGGTATGCCAAGTGGTGTTGGAGAGTGTGCACACCTTTACATGCAGAGGTGGGGTGTGCAGGAGTTCAGGGTGTTTGTTGGGCGCCTGGTATAGAATTATGAACCTAGGCTGTTGCAGGGAAATTACCAAGGCCCTGAATGTAAGGCTGAGGCCTGGGATTGGTTGGCCAGAGATCTTACCAGTGCTATTGGTATCCCCTGCACTGGTGAACAGTGTTGTCACCACTATGATGACCTGAATCGATGGAAGAGGGGAACTTTGGACACCTGGATCCAAGAGGCCAGGGATGGGCATGCCCCACAGATATGTAAGTATTTCTGTCACTACTTTACTAAAATAAAAGCTGAATCTGTGCAAAACTGGTATGCATAATGGTATGCTTCTTTTCCAACAGCTTTAGCTGAGAGGGCTTGCAACATGCAGTCTCATGTTGGGTGCCTGGCCAGGATGCACTGTGAGTGTGGTAAATATGTATATTTTATGATAACTGTAGTGCAATAAACAATAAACAATAAAAAATGTAGTACAATAAACAATAACCAAAAACAATACCAATAACAGTAAGCAATAAGGTGTAAAGCAAGATTGTGGTGTCATAACAAATGTGTCTAAATCCTTGCAGTAGGGATGAATTCATTGCATGTCTGTTCTAATGTTATTGCAGTCAACTGTAAAACTGTAATAACTGCAGCATGCAAATTGCCTGACAAATGTATTGCACAACCCACAGTATGGTTCAAAGTTGTTCTCAGACCACTTTCAGTCACATAATGCTCTCTTATCCTCCCACTCCAGGAACAAAGTATATGGGTGAGGTAAGCCCACTTTATAGGCAGATATTGTGTGTATACTTGACAGATACTTAGCAGCAATGCCAATAAAATGTAAAGCAGGATTCTGGTGTCCTAACTAAATGTGTCTAAATACTTGCAGTAGGGTTGTATTTATTGCATGTCTGTTCTAAGTAGCTGCAGTCAATTGTGTCATTACAGCTTTTGGGTTCTACTCCTATGCCTGCTGATTAAGACATGACAGCTGTCTAGTCTACTTAATGTACACAAACATACCTCTCAACTGTCATGATTTTTCATAATGTAAATGTAATCTCCCAATCTGTCTGGTCCATGATCAGCAGATAAATGATTACCTGGACTGCAATGTATTTTCAAATCTGTTTACAGAACACTTTGGTAGTCATGTATGTGCACATTATGTGAAACAGTTATGTGTAGTTGTGTACCTGTATTTGTTAGTGCATGGCCCATACTGCAACCTGCTTACAGCTTGAGAGCTATGTACCTGCTACATCATCTATAGAAGAATTATAGTCACTGTTCTCACAACTGACACTGCACACCTGTAGAATTATCTATTAGCAGTCTTTTTAGGAATATAATCTGCTACATCACTAATGGTATTTTTTTCTCTGTCTCCACACTCCTTATCTTCTTTAATTTATTATTGTTATATATTATTATGATTTATTATTAATACATTCTGTTACACTAAATGTTTTGTTGGCCTTTTGGGTTATTTCATACTGGCTTGCTGTTAACATACTTACTGTTATGTTATTTAATGTTGTGTTCTGCATAATATACCTTAATATGTATTTGGATTAATCAATATTATGTTCCATTATGTTAATACTAATATTGGTTTGATTATTAGTAACCTTAACTTATTGTTATAACTAATTTACCACAGCATGTCAAGGTAGGGTAGTTCCAGGTGATCCACTTACCTTGCTTCCTCTGGCCATGGCACCTATGCCCAAAATGTCTGGGACCCAGCCTGGTGGTGCCCCCTCTGCTGCCCCTGCACTACCTGTGGAGTCAGGTAGTTCTGCCCCTCACGACAGGGTTCATCCCCCCTCTAGGAGCGGTGGTGGAGGGACAGTTGTCACCCATGAGTAACTTCCAGGTTTGGTGTGCAGGATTGTGTACCATGGGTTTGGACACCACCTGCTCTGGATGGAGACCATACTGGCCACCCTGGTGGGGCAGCCTCACACCAGTCCCCAGCCTCCACCACTGCCTCCACTGAGGCAGTGACAGAGCAGTGCGACAGTCCCATGGGTGGGAACATGAGTCATGCTGCTACCTTGCTGAGGCACATGAGACTGGGATTCCACAACACCCTCCCCATCCACAGTGTTCACCCCCCCTTGTGTTACACACCAGTAAGTCTGCTGTCTTGTCAGTCTTGTCTGTCTACAAAAGCTTCCTCACCTACCCAAATTATCTCCCCCATGTTATCTATGTCCCTTCCCAACATACTCTCACCTTAAAAAAAAAAACAAATGAGCACCTGTCCCCAAAAAAATATCATCCCATACATAGCTCTCAATTTCACACATGTCCACTGGACACACATAATGTGGTCCAACTGACTTGACAATGCAGTTATGTTGTCCATACCTCTCATTCTGGGGGTGAAAGTGCAAACTCATCTACAAATTCTGTCAAAGTGCACAATTGTTGCTGTACAAGAAATGGATAGCTATGGTTATTTCCTACATCCTTCCCTCACATACCTACCTGCCTTTCACATGCATGTATCCCTGCTTGCACCCCATTTCACCACTTTCCTATCTTCTCATTTTGCTTTTCTTTAAAGATTTTTTGTGCAATGCACAGCGTCACTAAGCTCAGCTAAATGGAGCTATATTGATATATGTGCTTTAAATGATAGTAAACACCTGTCTCCTAGTTCAAACCCATGACCATCACACCTGTAGACCACTGCATTAACATGCTATGCCACACAGCTGGGAAGTAACAAAGGTGGTTTAAGTAAAATATAGTAACTGCAAGTTACAGTCATTAAGTGAGTTTAAGCAGAGTCGGGCATTGTGCCATGTCATGCAAACTTGCTTAAAGAGTAATGGAAAAATGGGAGTGTAACTTGAAGTCTGGTGCATGAGTACACTAGTATTAACTCAGACATGGAATAATGGATGTAAGTGAGGTCTGTAAGTGAGGTCTGTTATAGCAGGTAAATGTGCAGGTTTACCAGCAACATTTAGAAATACACCTGCTAAAACATTAATAGGTTCATAGGTTCATAGGTAGGAACTAGGCTATTGGCCCTAGGGCCTATACAAGCCTAGCCAAAAAGGTACCCTGGCTTTCGCCACCCAAGAAAATTATTTTCCTGTGCCCCTGTCAAGCAGAACCACAGAAGTGATCCCCAAGGTGAATTTCCTATTACCCATCCAATCATCAAGATTTTTCTTGAAGAGTGCTAATGAGGAGCTTTGTTTGACATGGATAGGTTGTCTGTTCCAGAGTATGGGAAGTCTCTGGGACAGGAATCTATCCCTCCAGCATGTTCTGTTTATTGTGGTGACAAGATTTAGGTCCCTAGAGCGTGTAGCTTGGAGGGATTGGGATTTCTTTAAGTGGAGCATGTCCAACAGCTCTGGGTTTGACATAGCTTTGTATATTAGGCAGAGATCACCTCTGAGTAGGCGATATGCGACAGAGTAAAGCTGGAGTTTTTTGAGACAGTCTGCATAAGGCATCTGTTTGAAGCCAGTAATTCTCTTTGTGAGGTATTTTTGCGGCCTTTCCAGTTGTTGTAGATGTCTTGTGAGGTACATACCAAAAGGGGTGTTGTACTCTATAATGGGTCTAATGAGTGATGAGTAAAGGGGAACAATGACCTCTTTTTTTCTGGATGAGAAACCTTTTGTGATGAGGTGTGCCACATACAAGGATTTCCTGACCACTGTGGCAATGTGATTATCAAAGGAGAGACTACTGTCCACCTGTGTCCCAAGGTCTCTTATCACACTTTTGGTGTTAAGTAGACTACCGCCTATGTGGTATTTCATGGGTACAGAGTTTTTACCAAAGGGGATGACAATGCACTTTTTGGCATTGAGCTTGAAACCATGTCTTTGACACCAGGCATCTGTCTCAGTGAAGCCCTTTTGTAGGATGTCCACATCATTAGGAGTTTCAAATATGACTCCTAGTTTGCAGTCATCTGCAAATTTAGTTAGCCAAAGACCTTCTGTGTTAGCCTGTACTTCAGAGAAGTAGATACCAAACAGGAGAGGACCCAGGACTGAACCCTGTGGTACTCCACTTGTCACTGGTCTGAAGTCTGATATTGGAGTCTGCTACTTTCACAGTGTGGGTTCTGTCAGTAAGCCAGTTGGCAACCCATCTTGTGACATAGGGATTTATGCCTAGTTTAGTGAGTTTATCTATAATTCCAGAGTGGGGGATGGTGTTGAACGCCTTGGTGAGATCTAGATAGGCTGTGTGAAACACCTTACCCTCATCTATGGCTTTGGTGACTACTTCAAAGAAATCTATCAGGTTTAGGAGACATGATCTGCCTTTTACAAACCCAAACTGTGTGGGGTACAGAGTTTGGAGATCTCCAGTGTCTTTGTTTATGAGTTCCATGATGATACATCCCATGGCCTTGCAGATGAGGCTCATCAGGCTAATGGGGCGGTAGTTCCCGGGGTCTGTTGTGGCCCCCCCTTTGTGGAGTGGGATAACTGTTGTGGGGCACCATTCAATGGACACAAAGCCTGAGGTGAGGCTATGATTGAACATGGTACTTAGGTGGGGTGCCAGTTCATTCTGTAGTTCATGTAGAAGGCAGCCTGGGATGTTGTCAGGTCCCATGGATGCTGTGTTCTTAGCTTTGGAGAGTGAGGTTTTTACCTGTGTAGCCGTGATTACAGGAACTTTCCATTCTTCCAATATAAAGATGGGCCCTTTACAGGGTGAGAGGGGGGGTAAAGTTAGCACTGAACCTATCTGCCAGGATGTTAGCAATATCAGTTGGTTCTGTATATTTAGTGTCATTGTGCTGCAAGTCAGAGCAGATCTGAGTGTTGCCATTGAGATTCTTGACATAGCTATAGAATGCTTTGTGGTTGTCTTTAGAATCAGTGGCAATTTTGTTTTCATAATTAGCTTTGGAGGATTTTATGAGGGATTGGATTGATTTTTGTTATTTTATTTAAGTTCATTTACCGTTTTGCATTGTTGTTCTTTCTTGGAATAAAGGACATTGATTTACTTGTTCAGTTCGCATCAGCTTGGAGTTTATTCTTTAGTGTGCTGTTCCACCAGGATTCCTCATTTTTGGTACTTGTTGCTGAATTCCTCATTTTTGGTACTAGTTGCTGAATTCCATTTGGATTTACCTTGCGGTTTTTGTGGTTATTGCGACAGTGCAAGGTTACAAAAGAGCCGTGACACTTATTGGATAGTTTGTGACTTTACGTTGTAAGTTGTTTTCATGATTTCTATACATAGGTCAGCATCCCCATCTGCTGAGAGTCCTTGTGGCAATACACAATCACTCTCCCATAGTGGCAGTACATCAAGCGCTCCAGAGAGGAGTGTGCTGTCCACACAAAGACATTGCAGGCCATGGGCTTGTAGTCCTGGCCATTCCTGTGGAGGACATGGTCCCAGCAGACAGCAGTCACTGTCAGGTATTAGCACCACTTTTGACCTGTAGCATGGAGGTGCCAGTGCAACTCCTGGCAAAGCCAGTTCCCGTGTTCAGGGGCAGAGATGGTAAACTGTCATCTCTACCATGCACAATTCAAAGCTATCCATAATATACACATGTAGGGCTTGCACTGAGCTTGACTGTGTTCATGCACATACTAACAAACCACTGTCAATTTTAGGTCACCTACAGACACACATGGCACATTTCCATGGTCCATCTTGCCTGCTTCCCTTTCTGACTCACACACATGCTTTCAACGTATGGGGTCAGCCCAGGTCTCCTGCACCTCCACATAACACCCTGTGCAAGTAATGATACCTGTGCCACATCCCTGTCATCCTCGTCATCAATGCAGAGAAATTAAGCTATGTGCCTGGTGCACAGGGTGACTATACAAATTAATATGTACTTGTGTAATGCAGTGTTACTTTGTCATGCCACTTATACTGGTCACTGACAGAGACTGTATGCTGACATTTTTAATGAGTAAGCCACATAATTTTGTGTACCTTATGTTGTATTATGTTGTAATGGCTGTATATATACACACAATGAAAGGTGTGCCATGAACCTGTTTATGTTTCAATTTCAGGAGCCTTAGGGGACAGCTATGGATACACAGTGGCAATAAACCCATAGATGTCACAGTACAGGATGGAATGTCAACACAGAAGAAATATGTCTTCAGCAAGGTGCAACACTACAGGTGCATGGCTGCTTAGGTTCATATGTGTATAACAGGCTAACAAGGACAATGACATCATTCAGCCTACTCATGCATCCCTAATCTATGATAAGGTCTGATACCCTTGATAAGTGTTACCAGGGTTTTCTGAGCTAGCATATCTACAAGCTGTGGTGATGATGATGACCCATCTACAAAATTTCTGTGTCCATTACAGCCATTTGTCCTATACCAGTTATGGTTGTCTTGTTCTGCATCCCATTGTGTAACTTGCACATGATGTGTATTACAGCAGATGTGTGATTCACATGCATGGGTAGACTGCTACATATAGGGTGTACTGTCTATGTTACATACCTGTCTCTTCATGTACTATTTGTATCACAGTGACGGTGTAGGTGTGTAGTAAGGTAAGACATGTGTTAGTCCTGTCTTGGATACATGGGAGGTACACAGTGGGATCTGACAACTCCCTGTATGTCAGCCATACACATCCCCTCCATAGCATGAAGGACACAGTCTACACATGTACAGTCTTGAGATGGACTGCATATGACATGTTATCAACAATGTGTATTGTTTTACCATAGAACCTGTGTGGCTGCTACAGTTATAAGATATGCCTATGCAGTGACATAGCAAAGGTGCCATTGCACTCAATGATAGGTGTGATGAGTGCCAAATTCAGTATAACAATGACAGTCTGGAATTTATATGCCATACCTTTCTGTATAGGCTGTACAAAATTGAATGGATCCCCCCATCTTACTGACCAGTGATAGTCAAAGGCTACATTACTCTCTGTGTTAATAACTCCATGAGTAATGGCTTAACTGTCTGTGTGGTGTGCGGACACTACCATATTTTCCAGAGGTGGATGACTTCCAAAAGGATAGTATTGTACAGTCATTGGCATTTATTATTTGTCAGTGGCTCTGACAACAACTGAATGTGTGTCTTAGGCCATCCTGGATAACTGTTGGTTCTGTGTGGGATTCAGTGACAGCTACTAATATGCAATCACCTGCTAATGCAGTCAGTCAGAGGTCAATGACAGAGGCCATGACTGTAGAGAAAGGAATGGCTAGAAGGGGCACTCCACTAATGATGTCTGGGGAAATCCACTGATGACTGGTACCATTGTAGCATAGGTTTCTAATGCTATCGTCCCAGAATATGACTATCAGACACTTGCCTATCCACCAGTTGACATACCACTCTGTAAATAACCTACACAGCTTTCACCAAGGCCTGCTGGCCTAATATTGTCTAACACCATGTCAGACCATGGTAGGTGGAGTGAGTCATACTCCCGTCATCCATTGCATAGTTTAGCACTCAATGAGGCCCAGTTTTTAGGGTAGGTAGGCATGATCTGGTCTTGAGCAAAACAAAAAGTGTGTGGTCCAGTGTCAGTAGGTATACGACATTGTTAGTGGTCTTATCCATGTTAACTACTTTCATGGTGTTTCATATCACATGATTCAGAGGTCCAGGGACACTGCTTGTCATTGCATGCTAGTTGTCCTTTGTGCAAGTAAGTATTGCAGTCACTCCCATCATGTTCCAAGAAGAGAGTCATCCAAGGTCTCTGTACAGAGCACAGACAAATATGTTTGGCAAGTGTAATATGTATATCCTGTGAAGGTAAGGTGGGGGTTTTACATGGGTATTCTGTAGTTGGACACTACCCAAGCAGTGTGTACTGGAAGGACACAATTACCTTCTGAATACTGTGAAAATCAGGGGAGTCCATGGAATTGCTCATGCCTGGCAACTACTAATGCTGGTCTCACCAGAACCACTCTCATATATGATACCATGCTCTGTTATGTTGTCTATCACATGCAAACCATTACTATGAAGCTCATGATGAGAAGCAGGATACAGCCTGTTTGTTCATCAACATAGTTGTCCCACACCATGAAAGGGTCTGTAGGCTTCACATACCCTCCTCCAAGTATATTCCTTGATTAGCAACCTGTGCACTCCATTGGCTTTTGCATGAATTGTGCCTTCTGTTTCAAGGTTGGTGGTATGCCACTAGGGAACTGAATGACGGTGATTAGGAACACTGCTGCAGCATCACTATATAATGTGCAATGTCCAGTGACATAGATATCAAGGCTTGCTGAAACAAAAAGCACATAGGCAGCGATCCATCATAGGTGACAATTTCACAGCAAGTCATGCATTCCTCCCTTCAACAGATTAATGGTGGATATCTGCATTTGATGGCTGTGAGGCCTACTGCAGCAGACTAGACACCTTTGGCCAATGTGTGTCCACCTGTCACATGTCCTAGGCATGTACTGTACAGTCATGCACCCAAAACAAATGTCTGTGTTCCCACATATCAGACAACAACCAGTGTGCTGTCTGGTTGCTTGGTAGGCATCGTGCACTTGTGAGTACAACTTAATGTCAGCAAAGTTGAACAAGTCCTTTATGCATGCAATGACATCTATATCTTCACTGCAAGGGGTGCCTACAAACACTGTATGTCAAGCTGTCAACCCCAAGGATGTGGCAGCATGATCCTAACTCTGCAGTTCCTGCTGATGGGATGTGGAAAGTCTACCCACCCCTCTACTCCTATGACACACAAATATGTGTGACAGATGTCACTGCATTTCAGTTCCTGCTTCCATGGTGTCTCCAACAGCAGTCATTACATATGGCAATGAGCATTTTGCCAACATGCACAGCTCACATCCTTCACCACCTACACTCACATAACACATACCTGCATATGTGCAGCACCTTACCAGACACATACCCAAACAACAGACACCTCAGAATATCTTGCCTCTGGAGAGAACAGTACACATAATACTGCATGCACCACACTCTCACTGGTCAAACACCTGAGGCAAAACACAAAATAACTTTTATTCAGTGGTGACATCATGAGACACATTGACTGTGTCAACAAGTTACATATGAAAAAGATCACAGTTAGCTGTCTGCGAGTTGACACAATGCACCATACCAAACATTGCAGCAAATCAAGGAATATCAGTTAATGTTGACATCATAGTTCCTGCAGGTGTGTATAACTAGGGGACATATGCCACCAGACTGTATGCAGACACATGACTGAGCTTAGACAGTCTGTGTTTCTCACGGGAATGTGCATAGCTTTCAGATGCAGTTGACCCTCACCTAAGATGATAGCTCCATACACATGGAAATTGATGGAAGTCAATAATTGCCTTAGTGTGTGATGTCAATTTAAGTGGATCTACTTGGGATGCCTTGCTCAACAGACATCAATGTTTTGCCAGAGATGGTCTTCATCTCTCACCCCTGAGATTTGGAGTTCTGGCCCAGGCTGCTGACACCCCCACAATGCATTTTGTATGCACTGTATATAGGGATAACTTTGCAATGAGAACACCATCTTCATACAATATCATTATTATGCTGCTACATGCTGGAAATGATAACACTGAATCCCACTCTGTGGAAGGTGTCCCCACCTTGGAATATACAGACATTTGTGCAGTCAAGGACATCTGGTTCAAGACTGTGGACAGCACCACAACAATACCAGACTACACATCCTTCCACATGTTTAGACCTCAAAATGACAGTGTGCAAGGTAATGCAAGTGGTGTATACATACTCAGTAAGGATAGATACATATCCAGATTTTGTGAAACACTGTGATATCCCTGGAGACACTGCAGGTGCCATTCACTACTGCCAGGGCATATAATCAAGCAATTGCCTGCTACAGAAGCAGCTCTATGAATCCAGATACATGTTGTGCTTATTTGGATGTATGTGCATCTATCAAAATATATCATTGCACAATGGTTTCAGGTGGCATTAAGTGATCACCAACTGTGTTGCTTAGTTGTGCTGAAGCTCACTTTCCCAAAGGTTTGTCTACATCCTTAACTACAATGCCCTAGAGCAGTGCCATGACATCCCCACAAGGGGAGCCCATGTATTGTATCATGTGTCTACCAGTATGGGTCACCACTGCAACCCCCCCCCCCAACTGTGAGGTCCCCCTGGCAGGATCTGATCACACATCAGTCTCATTAAAACTACCAGAACTACCCCCCCCTTGCAGACAATACAGACTTATTTCAACAAAGCAATCTATTATCTCCTATGGGATGGTATACATAGCTTGACTGCACCTCCCTCCACAGATGGGACAGGCAGGTGTTCCGAGCTCTACACCCATGCATTATGCAAGCAGCAGTACAACTCCATGGACTCAGCTGTAACTGACAGGAGGAACCCGGGCTCCTCATGGCACAGGACACCGGCCTGGTGTGCAACTGCCATTATCAATTTGTACAATAAGAGGTGGACATTGATGTGTGACAGTGGGGACAAGGGTGGCCCCTAAAATGGAGGCACAACCTTCTTAGTTACAACAAGCACATACTGTGTTGTGATGTCGTGTAGACACAGTAAGTGACAAAATTATCCAACCACACAAAGCAGAACCACAGCACACAATGTAGTTGCATGTGCAACCTCAGAGGACAGGCCCAGATTGTCACTGAACTCGTATGTAATGATAACACATATAATGGGTCTGTAGTCATAGCTAACCTATAGTCCCACATGTTATGTGTCAGCTTCACTCCTCTGTCCCCACCACATGTACCACATGACTTTCCTACAATCTGTCCCATAACTTCCATATCTACAGAGCAGGTTGTAACTGGCCTCTCTACGGGGGATACACAATATCTATTGGACATGCTAACATCCCAGGCTGTATCCTACATGGGATCTGACAAACATTATTAACATCATTGAGAACACCTTCCAATCATACTGAAACCACTGGCTGCATCCAAGCTGACTGGAAAATGGCAACTATTATACCCCTGCACAGAGGTGTTGCACCCATTGACCACCAGAACTATGAAACAAAAAAGTACACACTGCTGAAGGTAGTCTTGCCAAAAAAGAACCAAAGTAGAAAACAATGCAGATGTACCACCATAGACACGATAAAATCTATGATTTAATAAAACTCTTAAAAGACAAAACAAATGAAGAGAATGTAGGATAAGCGCTTTCTGTAAAACTTTCTTCAGATCCTTTATTCACTCCCATCAAGGCAAAACTTTTAAACAGTGTTCAACCAATCATGCTGTTCAGGGGTGGTTCCATGGTTAATGGAGACAGGTCCCTTTGGTGGAAGCCCTCCAAAGTTACAAGTAGCAGGAATAAGTTCTGCTTATTCCCTCTTCCTGTTTCTACTTTTTATGTTTATGCTCCGTTCTTTCAGAAAGGGTTTTAGAGGTACCACTCCATTAATGCCAGGTGGTTTATCTGCTCTCAATTCCATAACCCACTTGGTCTCTTCCACCTCTGTTCTGTTTCTCATGACACCTCCCCTTGGGCTTTCGTTCAGCTTCATTAGAGCCATAAATATGAAACTGTGATTTTCTTCCACCCTAATATGGTGATAGAGGGCATTTGTAGCTACTTGATTTCTTATGTCTGATAGATGACATAAAATCCATTCCTTAAAAGCCCTATATGTCTTACCTACATAGTAGGAAGGGCATGCCTCGTAGATGGCTAAATATACAATGTTCTTGCTGGTACATGTGGCATACCCCTGAAAGGAATAACTCTTCTTGGTGATTGGGTGTTCAAATGAATTATGTGTCTGCATAAAAGGGCAGGCTTTACAAAAATCACATTTCCAGGAACCTTTACATTGGCTCCGTGTACTATATCTGCTAACAGTAAGGCCATCATGTTACACAATAAGCACTTCAGATTCTTCTTGTTCCCAAATGCAAAGCTAGGTTTATCCTCCTCTGTGTTTTGTAATTTCTTGTCTGAAGTTAGGACTGGCCAAAACTTCCTAATAGTATTTCAAATGAATCTGTTATCCATGCTGTAAGTCAGTGTGCACCTCAAATTAGCTGAAGGCCTATTATCTAGTGGTTGTCTGGTCTCTTCACACCTCCTATTAGAATATAGGGGATACCCTTTAAAGGTACTTGGAAATGTGGTACAAGCAAGAACATTGTATATTTAGCTATCTGCGAGGCATGCTCTTCCTACTATGTAGGTAAAACAAATAGAGCTTTTAAGGAACGCATTTTACATCATCGATCAGACATAAGAAATCAGGTAGCTACAAATGTCCTGTATCAGCATATTATGGTGGAAAAAAATCACAGTTTCAAATTTATGACTCTAATGAAGCTGAACGAAAGCCCAAGGGGAGGTGACATGAGAAACAGAACAGAGGTGGAAGAGACCAAGTGGATTGTGGAATTGAGAGCAGATAAACCACCAGGCCTTAATGGAATGGTACCTCTAAAACCCATTCTGGAAGAATGGAGCATAAACATAAAAAGTAGAAACTGGAAGAGGGAATAAGCAGAACTTATTCCTGCTACTTGTAACTTTGGAGGACTATCACCAGAGGGACCTTTCTCCATTAGCCATGGAAGAGGAACCACCCCTGTACAGCATGATTGGTTGAACACTGTTTAAAAGTTTTGCCTTGATGGGAGTAAATAAAGGATCTGAAGAAAGTTTTACCAAAAGTGCTTGTCCTACTTTCTCTTTGTTTTGTCTTTTAAGAGTTTTATTAAATCACAGATTTGTATCATGTCTATGGTGGTACATCTGCATTGTTTTCTACTTTGACCACCAGAACTATAGACATCTTTTCCTGAGTATCCACATCTGTATGCTCGTAGGGCAAATCATCATGGAAGTGATCAGCACAGATATATGTGATCTACACACAGCTGACTGTACACACTTTGGATGTCTGACAGGCAGAGCATGACTGTTAAATGTGATGGACATGTCTGACGCAGTCATCAAGGACCTGGGTGAGTGGACATCAGGGCATACAACCTCCTGGACTTACCCAAGCCATCTGACTATATCCCCTACTCAGTCATCATTTAAAAAAGCACCTACTTTGGCATCCACTGTAATATCATTGTACATGCATACATACATGCAAATATTTCAAGCATGGGCATTAATGGCCTTCTAGCTTGCCAATATATCAAAACACTTGTGCCCATAATAAGTGTCCAGGCTGTTCTTAAAAATATCTAAACTAGTACTTGCTTTAATGTAATTTGGTAGCCTGTTCAATCCATCAGCTACTCTGTCAGAGATCCAGTTAGTGCACTTCTCATTCCTATAGAATCTTCTATATAAGTTGTTTGATGATTGTCTAGTACTTTTTGATAACCCCAAACATTCGCAGAGGTAGTTGTCTGTAAATGCCCTATATACCTGAATAAGATCTCCTCTTAGCATACCTCTCAGCCTCTTAGCACAAGAAATCTGGATAAAGCTCAGCAAAATGGGGGGAACAAAGGCCCCAAAATAGGGGCACTTTTTAAATATTGGTCTTATAATCTTAGAAAGTTGTTAGAATAACAGGATTTATGTTAACATGAATTTTCTGAAGGACATGAAGTCTGAAAATCAAATGCACGTCATTATTTAGTGACTTTAATCCTTAGATCATCCCAGTGATTTGTTAAGAAACACAGTTTTTAAGAGGAACAGACCAAAAATGTGGGGCAAAAATATGGGCAATCTGTGAAAATCTGTATAGTTGAGAGATATGCCTCTTAGATATCTATAAGAGACATTGTATAAGTTCTAATATCTCAGTTTTTCATAATAACTTAAATTTTCACATCCATACCCTTGGTATATTTCCGCTGTACTCTTTCCGGTTTACTCATGCTTGTTTTCTTATAGGGTTTCCATATTGTTATTCCCTACTCAAGTTTGGGTCTAATGCAACTAACAATGACATCATTATTTTTAACTTCCTAAACTTTATAAATCATTTTATACAACCTATAGCTTTATAGCTATCATTAACCAATTGGTTGATATGATTAGAAAAACTCATAGCTGAATCTAGCCATATGCCCAGGTCCTTAAATGAATCTACAGTTTCAATCCCTGTGTGCTGCATTAAATATTCAACTTTCAATTTATGTCTCCCAAATCTCATATGCTTAGTTTTTGATGTATTTATCAGCATATTATTCTCTTGTGCCCAAATGGTCAATTTAGTCAAGTTATTTTGCAGACATGCCTTAACTGTAACACATGTAATCAGTTTACCCAATTTCAGGTCATCTACGTATAGACTGTATAACACCTCAGATGAAAAAGTTAGGTCTGAAAGATACAATCTAAACAAGTAAGGGCTTAGGACAAAACCCTGTGGGACACCCTGACTGTAACCAAGGAAGTCATCTGTCCAGTTGCTGTATGCTACTTGCCATGTCCTATTTGTAAGCCATGCAGCTATCCAGCTATCCATCCTATCAAGAGTACATCAATACCTAGTTGTACTAATTTATTGATCAGTGTTTTATGTATGACCCTGTCAAATGCTGAAGTTAAATCTATATATCAGAGCACAATTTTTCATTCATAGCTGTTGTTATATCGTTATAGAACATCATGCTACAGGTGGTAATAGATCAACATATGCATGCTGATATATATGGGTTCAAGTCCCAAACTATCCAGTTCTGACAATAACTTATCCAATATTACCTTCTCCATTATTTTTTCACAACATGAAAGTAGACTTAAGGGTCCATATGAATGGGTTTGTCTTACTCCCCTTTCCCTTAAAGACAGGTTTAATAAGTGCATGTCTCAAATCTTGAGGAATCTTCCCACATTTACGTGACCTAGTGAATAATAGACATATTCTGCTTTTAATTGCATATTAAAACTTGAAAAGAGACCACAGCTCTGTCTCTTGTGAGTCAGGCAAAATTTTCTCACCTGTCCCACATGGTTACTGCTGTGTTCTTAAACACCAATGTCTTTATAGTTGCCTGCCCCTTATGTTACTTTAACCATATATCTCATGTCCTCTCTGCTTTTACTGTTGAGTATGTGGTGTGAGTAAGCACAAAATGATCATTTTGTGAAATCACTACTCTTCACCTATTTAAATTTATTGGCCATCCTACTGTATTCCATTGTATCAGAATACAAAAGTGACCACGCCCTTTCAATTTATCTTACTGTTTTAAAAATAGTGACTCTCCCTTAAAACTTAACCTTTTAGACAGGTAAAACTTAAGTTACCTACTTTCACATCTAACTCCTCTAGTGCACACTACAGTGTTTAAGATAAACTATTTTTTTCATCTTACCTTTAAGCATCTATTGCAAGACCACCAGTTATTGGAGAGCCCACTTTCCGCCTCTCAGTAGTCATCTTGGGATCAGTGCTTCTGTTTTCTCCTGGTGAGAGAAGAAGTGCAGTTACATTATTTCCTGGAGACTGCTGATCACCAGAAAGCTTAATACTGCTTTATAGGTGACAGCTTGGAATCTGTGTTATATTCTGATCCTGGTGAGAGTAGGAGCAGAGCGCATTGATTCCTGACTCTTTCTGGTTGGAGAGTGAGTATCTGTGCTTAACGTACCTGATTGGTCTGGTTGCTATTCAAGGCATCTACCAGAAAAAAGCTACCAGACTGGAGACCCTTGCAACATCTGGGAGAAGACTGTGGATCACCAAACTGGCTGTGGCCTGCTTCTCTTCTTGGGATTGGTGCTAACATTTTGCTTCTGGTGAGAGAAGAAGCAAAGGAGTATTGTATCCCAACAGAATGAAGCCATGCTTAGACCAGTTTTAGTAGTAGCCAGACAGTAGACATTCATGCAACTCCCCTCTTTTCATCATTCCTGACAAGCTAATTCTTTATTTTTCAGTAAGTACTGGTTGATTTCTTTCTAGCTTCAGAATATCTGCCTAAATGCTTCATCCTTAAATTTTCAGGGTCTACATATTAATTTCCTCTCAAGTGCTTGGCAGAGCTCGGTACAGACTCAGACACCTTGAGTGACATTTTTCCTGTAAAAGGACTAAATAAGGAAACAGCTCCAGTACTTAGCAATAATGAGCATCCCTCCTGGCATGTCTAAAGGCCAGTTCCCTGTGCTTTAGCCTATTAACCAGGTGAACTTGGGCATTCTGAGGCAGTGTAAAAACTGCCTCATGTACACAGAAAACCCTCTCCTTTTACCTCTCAACACTCAGACTTGTGAGAGATGCACTTATATATCCAAATTGGAAGCCATGCACTCTCAAGCCAAGACCGGAATAGCTGGTCAAGAGGAGAAGGTCAGCACTAGCACCATATCACATGCAACATATAGCCCTCTAGAACACCCACCATCACAGCTCTCACATAAAAACACAAACCACACACCCATCTTTGCAAAGACTTTCAATAGAAATCTACCCAAACAGAACTGGAATAGCTGGTCAAGAGGAGAAGGTCAACACCAGCACCATACAACATGCAACATATAGCCCTCCAGAACACCCACCATCACAGCTCTCACATAAAAACACAAGCCACACATCCACCATTGCAGAGACTCTCCACAGAAATTTACCCAAACAGCAGAGACCTCCAAGGCAGAAACACACTCGACCACCACAACACAGCACAAACCACAAGACACATAGCTCACCTACACAGTGTGCCCCTCAACCTAAGCCCCTAAGGCAAAATAGCTTTCCCAATACACTAATCATAGGTGACTCAATAGTGAGGCACACTGATGTCTCACTCACTAGGTTGAATAAGGAGAAGGTAACAGTCAGCTGTCTATCAGGTGCCAGAATCTGACACATACACACACTCAGGTCACTCCACAACAAGTACAAGTATGACTCTGTCATTGTCCATGTGGGTGTGAATGACATGAAGCACACCTCCCTGGGTTACATGAAAAGAGACATGGAGGAGCTCAGATTATGTGGCCCAGGCAGGTATGACCCTAGCCCTGAACAGCATCCTACTGTCACCCAGAATGATATTCACAATACAAGCAGAAAATTATTGACTTCAACAATTGGCTAAGTTTTGGGTGTCATTCTAAGGGGATCCAGTATCTGTCTGCTTGGGATAACATGATTGACAGGCCTCAATGCTTTGCCAGAGATGGCCTGCATGTCTCACCCCTGGATTTCCGGATACTGGCTAAGGCTCTTGCCACCCCTATAGTTCCTTTTTTAGACAATGTTCAAAACACCAAATTACTACCATAACAGCTATAAATAAATGCAATCTGAGGGTCATGCTGCTCAATGCTAGAAGTCTAAATCTCAAGATGCACTTGCTCGAACCACTCCTCAAAATGGAGAACATCAACATTTGTGCTATAACGCAGACCTGGTTTAAAGCAGCAGAAAGCACCTCTGTCCTACCAGGCTATAACTCATTCTACACCTTTCTCCCCCAGAACATGGACCATAGTGCCAAAGGCAGTGGTGTCTCCATATTCATAAAGGATATGCACACCTCCAGACTAGTAGCCCAGCATAATGCATCTGAGATACTTAAGGTACAACTAACATTGGGTAAGATGGTGATTCAGGCTGTAGCCTGCTATAGATCCCCAACCATGTCACAAGACTCTCATTCCACGTTCCTAAGTACCCTGGAAACTATTATGGTCCAACCCAACATGCTCATACTAGGTGACTTCAACTACCCCTCCATCAACTGGGAAAACTAGTCATGCACCAAAACACTGGCCCGACGCTTCCTGGAATTCATTAATTCAAATGCCTTGGACCAGTTCATTCTTACTCCCAGTAGAGGAAGCAATATCCTTGACCTGGTTATTACTAACATGGGCAACCGTTGTTCTACACCAATAGTCAATTCCTCCCTGGTTAGATCCGACCACAGACTAATCACCATGGAAATCCACATATAACCCACCAAAGGTAAACCACCATGAAAAACTTCTCCAAAGCTGACTTTGGGCTCCTAAAAACAGAGGTTGCTAACTTCACAGCACACATGTCAATGGAAAATAGATGCATGACTGCCGAATCATACACCAATGCACTGTACGAACACGTAGATAAATGCATGGAACTAGCCATACCCAACAGAACCAAGATGCTCTCCTCCAAAAAAAGGAAGTTAATCTGGTGGTCCCCTGCCATTAATAAACTCTACAACAGAAGGAAGAAACTGTTGCAGAAAAAGGTGAAGTCCCAAGACTGGAAAAACTCCCTTATTAGTCTCAACAAAAGGTTAAGATCCCTCATCAAAACGTCTAAAGCCATCTATGAAGGCAGAATTGTGGCAGACACTAAAAACAACCACAAGGCCTTATAGAGTTATATCAAGAATCTCCATGGTAATACCCAGGCTTGCTCTGAGTTACTTCACAATGGTACCTACTATTCTGAGTCAACAGATATTGCCAGCATATTGGCTGACAGATTTAGTGCCACCTTTACCCCCCCCAAAGGACCAATCACAATACCGGAGGAATGCCAGTCACCCAGAATTACTGCAGCACAGGTTAAAGCTGAATTTTGTCCAAGGCCAAGAATACAGATTCCATGGGACCTGAAAATATCCCTGGATGTGTTTTACATGAACTACAAAGTGAATTGGCTCCACATCTCTGTGCCCTGTTCAATCACAGCCTAACTTTAGGCTTTGTCTCTACCAAATGGCACACTGCTACAGTCATCTCTCTCCATAAAGGGGGAGCAACTACAGACCCTGGGAATTATTGCCCCATTAGCCTGACGAGTCTGATATGTAAGGCTATGGAGTGCATCATCATGGACCTAATTAACAAGGATATAGGGAATCTCCAAACTTGATATCCCACTCAATTTGGTTTTCTGAAAGGTAGATCATGCCTGCTCAACCTGGTTGACTTCTTTGAGTCAGTCACCAGAGCTGTGGATGAGGGAAAGGTAGTTCATACAGCCTACCTTGATCTGGTCAAGGCCTTTCATACCATTCCCCACTCAAGAATTATTGATAAACTCACCAAACTAGGCATCAACCCCTATATCACAAGGTGGGTTGCAAATTGGCTCACAGATAGAACCCACAGTGTGAAAGTAGCAGACTCCAAGTCAGATTGCTGACCAGTCATGAGTGGAGTCCCACAGGGATTGGTCCTGAGTCCTCTCCTGTTTGGCATCTACTTCTCAGAAGTCCAGGCCAACATGGAGGGACTCTGGCTGATCAAGTTCACAGATGACTGCAAGATGGGAGCCATTATTACCTCCCCAAGTGATGTAGACATCCTACAGAAATGCCTCACTGAGACCAATGACTGGTGTCGAAATCATGGCCTTAAGCTTAATGCCAAACAATGCATCATCATCCCCTTTGGGAAAAACTCAGTTTGCACTAATTACCATATCAATGGAAGCCCACTGAACACCGAAGGCATTATAAGAGATCTGGGGACACAGGTTGGCAGCAACCTCTCCTTCAAACACCACATTGCCACTGTGGTCAGAAAGTCCTACTATGTGGCACATCTCATTACCAAGGGTTTTGCATCCAGGAAGAAAGAGGTCATCATCTCTCTCTACTCTTCCCTCATTAGGCCAATCATCGAGTATAATACCCCATGTGGCATGTACCTCACTAGACATATGCATCAGCTGGAAAGGCCACAAAAGTACCTCATGAAGAGGATCCTAGGCCTTAAACACATGTCCTACATGGACAGACTCAAAAAACTCCAGCTATTCTCTGTCTCATATCATCTACTGAGAGGTGATCTCTGCTTGACTTACAAAGCCATGTCTGACCCAGCTCTGTTAGAAATGCTACATCTAAAGAAATTCCAGTCCCTACACATTACATGGTCCAGAGACCTCAACCTTATTACCACAATCAACAGAACATTCTGGAGGGACAGCTTCATATCCCAGAAACTGCCCATGCTCTGGAATAGAATTCCCATACATGCCAAGCAGAACAACCTCACTGGACTTCTTCAAGAGAAATCTTGATGAGTGGATGGGAAATAGAAAGTTCACCCCGGAGATCACTCCAGTGGCTCTACTTAATAGATGCACTGGGAACTAATGTCATGCGGCATGATGCCAGGGCACTTCTATGGGCTAGGCTTGTAAAGACTCCTGGTCCATTAGCTTAGTACACACCTATGAACCTATAATGGTACTGTAAGTTCTTGCTGAAGTGTTCTCAGGTCATTGTTACTAATTTTGTCTCCTCCTTGTGCTTTGTTTGGATCAAGTTTACGCAGTTCTATTTCAATATAATCTGATTTTATTCTGGTGTCTGGGGTTACCTGGATGTCACTAGGACAACTTATCACCCCTTTTGTGGAGCCAAACTGTTTTGCTTAAGATTTTGTAAATATATCTATAATCTGTTGTGTCTGAGAATAAATTGTAGAATCTGCACAGTTTATCAATTTATGTCTTTACTTCTTCCACATCTCATGTATCTATAAAAAGGTTTCCTATTATGCTCAATATCTTTATATAAATTGTATTCAATTTTTTCTTGATCTTATCTCACACTATGCTTAATCTGTTTGTCCAATTTGTTTGTTTCAGTTTTCAAAGTTGTAGTTCAACCACTCTTCCATTTCTTATATTTTTTGTCTCTCACATTAATGAGATATCTTGTTCTTATGGAAATATATCTCCCTGAGGGGATTGTAGGGGTCAATAAGTGGCCCATTAATGACACACATACTCAACATAGGGACATCCACCTCCAGTACCTGATCTGTGAGCAGCAGTGTTCAACAGGGCTCAGTCCTGGGTCCTCTATTGCTTAGATTCCATTTAACCATCATACAAGCGAATACTGAATGTCTGTGGCTAACAATATTGGCTGATGCCTGCAAACTGTGAGCACTCATAGAGTCTGTGAGTTATGTCAATATCCTGCCTGTATTGATGAACAAATGCCTGTTGACATACTAATGGCCATAAACTCCATGCAAAGATATATGTAGTATCGTTTTCATCAGTAACACCTATGTACCTGGTAAGTAGCACATCAGTGGCAACATGTGATGTACATACTCAGGGGTGATACAAGTGGGGATACTGGCCTGGCCACACATGTTTACACCTAATGTGCCTGAGATCACCATGTCTCCCCAGTGGTTTGATGGGAATCATATGTCATAACTGAGGGCGCAGTCACCCAGAATTGACATACTCATAACCTCCATGTACTCTTCCCTCAGCATGCCAATATCTGACTGCAATCACCATTTGGAAATGTACCTTTCCAAGCACTACTGGCAATTGCACACAACAGTATGGTACCTCACAAAGGAACTTCATGTCTTCAGTATCTGTTCAATAGGGAGCATCTGAAATCAGTGTCATTGTAGCCTGTGGCATGTAGACTATTCAGTGGTGATCTCTGTCTTGCTTATGGGCCAATGTGTGATCTTGCTTAATTGTAAATGCTGCATATCTGTATGTGGCATGGTACATGGATTAATCTATCTAAGGACATTAACCTAGTATGTGACATTAGTAATACATGCTGGTGGGAGAGATCTGTCTAGCAGACGTTAACACCCCTTTGAAACAGAACCCTGCCTAATAGCAAACAGAGCACCTAAGTGCACATCATCACATGCTATCTGTATGATTGGCTGGGTGACCATCATTTCACTAAAGGGCTTCTGCCTGTGTCTCTCTTGGACTGGGGCAATATGTGTTGATCATGTATATAAGGGTATAAAGTTATCTAGGATTGTGAGGGCTGTATGGACATTATGCTAGGGAAGTTCAAACATTCTATGCTTCCATAAGCTGATGTAAAATGCTGTAACAGCCATACACACAAACCTGGCTACATTGAAAATAGCATCACTTCCAATTATTGCTTACAGGACATGGCACAGCACACATATAGTGCAAGTTGGCTGTATGTAGATTAGAACACTTAACTATGTAATGGTGCACACTACAGACCATAATACATGATGCATGCAACACAGCTCATGTATGCTATAAACTAGCTCTTTAAGACAAATTATGCTTGATGACATCAGCAGGCCTAGTTGTGGCCAGGCATTTGGAGGCCCACATCACATGCTACTAACAAAATACTGCAAAATGCTACTGCCTTCTAAGTTATTGAGGAAACCATATTTACACCATACACCAATTGGCCTGGAGTGAGATTAGAACCCTTACCTATCCAGTGTAACATACTCTAGATCACAGCTCTTATGACACAAGCAACAGTTTACATTTGATACTATACTCGCAGCTGGTAGTGTTAAGGTAGATGACATCATCTGGCCTTGTAGAAGAGGGAAGTTTGGAAGCCGGCAGCAGCTTATAAGGCCAAAAAGTGCATAACCATTGCAGTTTGAAAGGTAATGAGGGATTCTCAGTTGTTTTATAGGAGGATATATGCACACACACCAACTGGCCTGCAGTGAGATTTGAATCCCTACTCATCTAGGTGTCTTACACTAGAAAACACAAACATTATCACACATGCTACAGGTTATGTCTTATACTGGGATGGCAGCTGGTAGTGTTAAGGTAAATGACACAATCAGGCCTTGTATAAGAGGGCAGTTTGGAAGCCAGCAGCAACTTATAGGGCCAAAACGTGCATGCCCACTACAGTTTAATAGGCAATGAGGGATTCTCAGTTGTTTTGCAGGGGGATATATGCACACACATCAAATGGCTTGGAGTGAGATGAGAACCCTACCTATCTAGTATTATACATGCTAAATCACAAAACTTATCACACATGCCACAGTTTATGTCTTATACTAGGATGGCAGCTGGTAGTATTACGGTAGATGACATCATTAGACCTTGTATAAGAGGGCAATTTGGAAGTCAGTAGCAACTTACAGGGCCAACAAGTGCATAACCATTGCAGTTTGATAGCCAATGAGGGATTCTCAGTTGTTTTGCAGGGGGATGCACACACACACACACACACACACACACACACACACACACACACACACACACACACACACACACCATGTAGTCTAGAGTGAGATTTGCCCCCCTACCTATCTAGTATTACACAGTATAGCTAATAGTACTTATCACACATGCCACGGCTGATGTCTGTTTTGCATTTGACTGCCAGCAAACTATTTGTGGATTACACAAACTAGGCTTTTGCTGAGCAACATCTGTGGCCTGCAGAGTGATATTGCTTCATACTGTTATCTGCATCTAGTATACTAGCAGAAAGATAACTGTTATTTATCCTAGCAGTGTATCTACAGTTACCAGTATGGCCATATGTGGCTGTTTGTACTTGGATGGGGAAGCGTGTGGGCAGGAACAATGTGCCGTGTCCATACATGCAGAGACAACATTATATATTACACAATCTTCTCACCTGTTGCAGGCACAGGGGTCTGTAGGTAGGAGCATTATGTGCTGTTGAGCCTTTTTTTGGATCCTTTGAGCAACATTATAGATTTGTGATAGTGCAGCTTTACTCACCATTATTAGGGTATGTAGGACAATACAGACATCCACACACATATTTATGTATGGGGAGAGACTGAGATGTATGTATGTATATATATATATATATATATATATATATATATATATATATATATATATATATATTTATTTTCCCCCCAGGGAACTCTCATCTCTCTCTTCTACATCTCTATTCAAAAAGCAAGTTAAGGAATATCTCCTAACTCACTGGCTATGCCCTTGCACAAATCCTGACTAAAACTCTCCTCCTTCATTTTTTATGCCTAGATTTTCTTAATACTCTCATCCTATCTCCTACCAACTGCTGTGAATATGTGATTTTCAGTCTACTAAAGTTACTACTAACACTGCCTTTCCTTAATCTGCTATTGAACTTAATACTCACTTAGCATGTGCTCTTCTTGAGAAACAGAACTCTAACTTAGTTTAACCTGCCACAGAGCCTAAACTTGCTTAGCAAGCTGTACCCTAGCTTCTTTTAAGAATTATTGCTTGTACACAATTGTAAACTATATTAGTACTATGATGTTATGTAACAATCTTGTTGTTCTACTTGTAATTATGTACTGTGACTTTAACTGTACTGGAGCTTTCTCCCCGGGTCTCTACTGAAAATGGACATGTGTCCAGCTAGACTAGCCCGGTCAACAAATGTAAAATAAATAAATTATATATATATATATATATATATATATATATATATATATATATATATATATATATATATATATATATATATATATATATATATATATATAGATATATATATATATATATAGAGAGAGAGAGAGAGAGGTATATATGTATTTGTAAATACCTAGAGATAGGGTTTACTATCAAATGGTTGAAATTCATATGCTCTAACATTCATTTGATCGACCCATATGATTGACACATGAATATTAAGTGGTTCATTTGCTTGACAGGAAGTGCATGCAAATTACCTGTCGACATAATGTTGACACAGGGCAAGGATATACCCTTTTCAGCACTGTAGTGCAATCTCAGAGTTGTAATATATATGTAGCAGGGGGTGTGGGGTGTGCAGGGGGGCTTGCTCCCCTGCAAAATCACTACTGTCAGCGCTGCAGGTGTTTTTCGACCATTTAAACATTGACATTTTTTTTCAGTATTTTGAATGTTCATTGTAATGACTTTCAACGTTATGACTGTCGACCATATAAATTTCAGTCTTTTGATAGTAAACCTAAAGATAGATATACTATCTATGTGAGAGACAGATAGTGACAGACTGATATGTATACATATATGTATGTATGTATGTATGTATACATATCTATACATAACAGGTCATTTTGATCAAGGTGCAACAGAATTGCGCTCAGTTTAACTAAGTGTATGAGCATGTCCAGTGTGATTGCCAGTACTTATAAAGTGACTACAGTCTACACCTATTGTACTCCAGTCTGGGATTTTGTGTGTTACAGACACTGACATCTGTCCCTGTTTCTGCAGTTCTGCACTTCACTCAAAATGTCCATGGCATTCTCCAGCTGTCTGATAGAATTAATAAGTGACAGAGGGCAATAATATTACACCACACACAGACTAACAGTCTGTAAAGAAAAAAAGCATAATAATACTTCACATCCAAAAGATGTGGATGTTTCCAGATTAGAAACAGCAACACCATCACCCATACTAACTCCCCTAGTCCACTGAGCCACACAAGCTGCCAGAGGGAGAGAGAGAGAGAGAGAGAGAGAGAGAGAGAGAGGACTCATTCATGACATAATAACATAATCAACAGCATACATATGTACATTGTTATTGCTGCATTGAGTGAGACATACATACATATGTATGATCAATTTCTATGTTACTGCCCTAAGATTGCCTGGCCTGCTGATATACCATTGATGAGTTACTGTTCAAACAGTTAGATGTGAACACTGCTGTGTTGGGGTGGGGGAACAACACCCCATGTTCTGCTGGGATATACAGAAGAAAAAATATCATGTGACCCCACTGTTTAACATCTCTCTTGACTGATGTAGAGAATATTCCATCCATGAGGCCTAGTGAATATTAAGGAACACATACTAGAGGACTGAGTATCTGAGTCTCATGTGGATGTTACTTCTGTCCAAATAGCCCAGTATATTTACTTGCATTAATGCAGCAAATCCATCCATACAATATAATTTTATAGTAATCCTTTCAAGTATGTGTAGGTTTGACAATTACCTTGCAGCAGTTGACAGAACTGTATGTCAGGGCTGACTTTGCCTGATGCAAACAGTACACAGCCAATACATGGATAGGTACAGGTTGTGTGGGTTGCCTGGCATCAGTTTTAATATATGCATGTGAGTCAGAGGAAGGTGTTAGTGAATGTGCTATGCATTGTCTCTTAGCCAAAGCCAGGGTGTACTGAGCAAACCTATGTCTGCCTACAGGGACACCAGCAGGGGGTTCCTCCTCTGAGTCCTCCTGTGACTATGGCTGTGGTGATGTAGGCAGTGGTAGGGGTCTGTGTATCCCTTCCCTTTGCTGATCTTAGGTGTTAGCCTCTAGGTACCTAGCTTGTCAGTGAATGTACTATGCATTGTCTCTTATCCAAAGCCGGGGTGTACTGAGCATGCCTACGTCCTCCTACAGGGACATCAGCAGGTTCTTCCTCCGAGTCCTCCTGTGACTGTCGCTGTGGTGATGTTGGCACTGGTGGGGGGGCTATGTGTCCGTTCCCTTTACTGATCCTGCTGCAGGTGTTTTCACAGGATCATACTGTGTCGGGCAGCACATACTGTGAACATATGTGCACATGTGGCTGGAGAGTACAGCAGGGCTCCACCAGATATATTTAGGCATTGGAACCATGACATCTGAAGCCTAAATACATGATCTATGTTGATCCCAGTTTGTGTGTGTGCCACATTATGGCATTCTTCCGTGGGTGTGTGTGCATTTCTGATGGGTGTCATCATCCACAGTTACAAGGCACAGCCAGCTTCCCAAAGTAAATGGCCATGTGGGATGTTCCCCCCAGCAAACATCTGGTACAGCTGTGATGCATGCCAGATATGGGAGTCATGATAACTGCCAGAACTGCCAGCACACCTATTCATGATAATCACCTTGGCACTGCACATCACCTGGCAGTTGATGGAGTGGTACCCCTTGCGGGTGATGTAGATTCTACCCTCCCCACTGGGTGGTACCTTGATATGTACATGAGTGCACTCTATGGCACCCAGTCCATCAGGGAAGTGTGCTTATTGCTGGCCCTTGCCTCAGTGGTGAGGTAAAAAGAAATAAGCTCACTGGCATGTGGTAGCATGGCATCCAGGAACAGGTGTAGTTCCCAGGATGCAAATGCCTGTGAGACCCCCATCATGTCCCCAATTGGTCTTTGGAAAGTACCTGTAGCTAGTATCCTAAGGGCTACACATACCTTTGCTTCCACTGGGATGGGTTCCCCTCTGTTGGCTCTGGGTCTGAGTTGGGGGTGGCATAGCTCAGTGAGTTCCTGTAGTATGTCTCTGCCCACCCTGTAGTGCTCTACAATCTCCAGATCATGTAGCTCCTGGAAGATTACCCTGGGACTGAACACTCTTCTCCTTCTCTGCCTAGGCTTATTGTCAGCAGCACCAGCAGCATTTACTTCAGCATCTAGCACATATAGGTGCAGCAGACCCGCAGCAGTCTCTAGTATTCTCTTAGTTAAAATTCCCAAAACCATACTCCAATAGTGCAGAATACTGGGGAAAATCAGAATGTAGGGTGTATGGATACTTTATACAGCTCTGCTGTAGGTCCAGAATGTGTGTTTAGCTAACTATGATGCATTCCATCTGCCTAAAATATAATTAACATAATTTAATGACCCTATTTCAGTGAGCGATGCCTTGCACACCTCTGTGGCGTGCAGCATAGCTTAAACAAGTCAAAACTTCTAATTGCATACATCCAGTTTTCAGACATGCTCAGCAAGGTGGCACACTGTGCAAACACAAGCACCAAAGCTTATAAGAGCTGAGAAGTCAGTGGACACATCCTTGATGTGAGGTATATTCTGTGTAAACATCAACATTTGTCTAAGAGTCTACATGAAGGGGATATGCAGACACAATTACTCCTTTCTGCTATTCAGTAACTCCACCTCATTTGCATACATATTCATGCTCCCAGCCTGGAAGCTATATGCTTCATAGCCCTACCATGTTAGCAATAACAGCAATGTACCATTGTAGGAACCCCACGCAAGGTCCTGTAATACATTTTTCTCACATCATATTAATTTTTTTTTCCAATTTTTTTTTTATTTTTCTGTAAAGCATGTTTGTGTACTGCAGCATGTAGTGCAAACATGCAAAAACTATTAAAACAAAATTAATGTAATTTATATCTTTTACGCTGACATACAGGATAATAGTTTTGCTCATATTTTTATGTGGTATTACATTTTCAGGAGATTTATGCCCATATATCTATAGTTTTACACCCCCTTACGTCTGTCTACACTTCTGTACATGGAATCTTTCCACATACACTACAGACACTGACACGGAGTCTGAACAAATGCTTTTCTGCTTGTTGTATCACTCTACCTGCCTCATTTGATGAGATTCACCTGCTTATGAGGCAATTTGCATGCCATGGAAGTTTCCGTGTTTGCATGTGCGTGTGCATCACTCTGCAATATTTACTGAATCTCAAAATGTTCACACCCGTGTAAGCATCGCAGAGTGATGTCTACATGGAAAAAAAAACATGTAGGCTTTATTAAACTCCTTCCAGTAACTATTACATTTGTAATGTAACCACTCAAGTTACACACATACTGTCAGCAGCATTTTATTCATTTAACAAATAAAGAGGAAACGTCTCTGCGTGGAAGATCTAAGACTCCTTACAGTTACTTAGAGTTCAGGCACCTAATAAAAAACATACTGTGAATATCTCACCTGATAACAGGTGGTCAAAATACTTTCTTAAAAAACTTTCCAAAGTATAAATCCACTAATGAAAGTAGGGAAGCACAAGTTAGTTCAAGTAGAATCTTTCTTTATTAAAAACACACAATCAAGCAATCCAAATACTAGTCTAAAAAACAACAATAAAGTGTAGATTTCAAGCTGAGAACTTTCATATGAAGCTAAAAAGTTTTGTCTGCGTTACTTGGTTGTTGAGATATATAGAAAAATGTGAAAATTATACCTATATTAATTAATATCATACAAACAGTGTACCTGCACCAGACAGCAGCCAAATATTAATGCAGTTAAATTTGCCATTGTGCAAGCTTTAAGGTGAAATCTTTTAAAACCTTGTACAGAGCATGGTTTTGGAATTATTGATGTAAATATAAACAAGCAATATTAGTAGGAGTTAACTGCAGATGCACTGGGAGGCATCACTCAGATGTAATGAGTTAATGCAAGCATCTGTGCAAATTAATGTGACAGTCAAATGACACAAGATTATTTATAAAACTTCAGCCAGCCATGCTGGCATATTCCACACATACATTGTCTTACTTCTCCTGGTACAGCTGGCAATACCTCACAATGTCACAAGTGGCTCTCCACTTAGATAGCTAAAGCTTAACTTATCCCCTTTTTCATATCTACCTCTGTAGTATAACAACACTGCAGCTCTTAGGATATTAACCCATTTCCATCTTACCTTTAAAATCTGCAACATCTGCCTCTCAGTAGTCATCTTGGGATTAGTGCTTCTGTTCTGCTCCTGGAAGGAGCACAGGGACATTATATCCTGGAGACTACTGATCACCAGAAAGCCTAATACTGCTTCATAGGTATTAGCTTGGAATTTGTGCTTATATTTTCCTCCTTATGAAAGAAGGAGCAGAGTGCATTGATTCCTGACTGTTTCTAGTTGAGCAGTGAGTGCCTGTGCTTGATGTTCTTGTTTGGTATAGTTGCTATTTAAGGTACCTACCAGGAAAATGATACAACAAGCCTACAGATCCTTATATCATCTTGGACAAGACTGGATCACCAGTTTGTGGCCTGCTTCTTACCTTGGGACTGGTGCTAATATTTTGCTTCTGGTGAGAGAAGAACAAAGAAGTGTTGTATTCCAGCAGAGTGAAGCTGTGGTGAGACTGGTATCAGTAGTAGGAAGGCAGTAGTCATTCATGTGACTCCCTTTTTTTCATCATTCTTGACAAGTTAATTCTTTGTTTTCAGTAACTACTGCTTGATTTGTTTCCAACTTCAGAATATCTGCTTAAATCCTTTATCCATAAATCATCAGGGTCTACTTATTAGTTTCCCCCTCAAGTGTATGGCACTGTCCTGTATAGACACAGACACACTGAGTGACATTTTTCCTGTAAAAGCATAATTTAAATTTCACCAATACCTGGTTGCACGCAGGGCAACTAGTTTGCAGTGACAAGCATTGCCCCTAGAGTTGCTAACTGGATACTCCTGATGTTGCTTTATATTCTCACACCAACTGTCTATGAACTTTCTCAGTATCTCTGTCACCAGGTTGGTGGATATGAGCATCATAAGGCAATACAAAAATTGCTTAATGTTTACAGACAATCAGTTAATTCTCAGACTGATATGCTATGTGAAAGATGTATTTACACAATGTCACTGGAGGCAAAGCTCTCACATAAAAGTACTCCTAATGTCAATATGATTGTCAGTAGTACACATGCTGCACTCATTACACACAATAAAAAGCAGACATATAGATCAACATATGCTGAGGCACTTAAATGTAACCTTTCTAAACTCCAAAGACCTCCTTGATTAAGTACACATAACAAGTACCCTCAGCAGCCTCAAATGCACTTTTTCAGAACAATACCCACATAAACACATATAGGCACATCCCATGGAGCCTCTGCTTCTAAGCACATAAAGGCAAGCCACCACACAATCCAACTTTCTGATCATTGGGGACTCCATTGTGAGACACACTGGTGTCCCTCTCACCAGGCTGAATAAGGAGAAAATCATGGTCACTTGCTTATCAGGAGCTAGGATCCACCACGTTACACAAGCACTCAGGTCATTGGACCACAAGTATTACTGCTCACTGCTCGGAGTCTATATAAAAACTCAACTCCCTAGAACCTCTCTTCACCCTAGAGAATGCTGACATCTGTGCAGTCATTTAGACCACCTACTACACAGACAGGGATGAAAGGTGGAGATGTTTCAATTTACATCAAAAATAAATATATCTCATGGCTGGTCAAACAGGACAATGGACTTGAGCTGTTCCATGTTCAAATCACTTTAGGCAAAATCCAATGCCACTTCCTTGTAAGCTATATGCCCCCCTCTATTGCCCAGGAAACACAGACCATGTATTTAAACTTATTGGAAACACTGACCATCCAACCCAATACCATATCCATGGGCAACTTTAATTACCCTACTATTAACTGCAAATCCTATACAACACCAAACATACAGGCACATAGATTCCTGGATTTTGTGAACACAAACTCCCTGGACCAGATTGTCAATACACCCACCAGGGGTGCAATCATACTGGATCTGGTCCTAATATGGGAGAGTGCTGACATCCCCTATTGTAATGCCTTCACTGGTAAGGTCAGACCACAAAATGGACTCCTTTGAAGTAAAAATAAAACCTAGACCCCCAGCTAACCATGGAATATTCAGGAACTACTCTAATGCTAACTTCCTGTTATTATGTGATGTTGTTGTGTCTTTTGGCTTTTCCTGGTTAGGGGTCGCCACAGCAGAACTCTGGTCCGCTAATGATTGGCAGTTGATTTTACGTGCCAAGTTACAAACCCTGATGCACAAACTTCAATGAAGGTATGCCCATTCACGCATGTCTCCACGCAGAAGACGCTCTAGCTGAGTGTCGAACCAGACAGCATCTTACTGTGAGGCGACAATGCTACCGCAGCACCACCACCGCGGATACCCTGTTATTAAGTGATAATTTGGCAAAACTTCAAGCCCCCATAAACCCTGAGAACACTGCTTCCTATATAAAGCTGTTCAGAGAAACCCTATACAAGCATGTTAATAGCTGCATAGAGGCAGTTGTACCCACCAGCAAGAAGTACAGAACTAACTCAAAAAACAAGCTACCCTGGTGGAATCACAAAATCAATAGACTGTATAACAGATGGAAGAAAATCATGGCAAAAATTAGGTGGTGCAGAACCTAGCAAGGTAAAAGCACTCTCATCAAACTAAATAAACAACTCAGAGGACAAACAAAATATATCAAAACCAAATTTGAGGTAAATTTCCCTCCAAGGCCAAAGACAACTACAATGCATTCTTTAGCTATGTCTGCAACCTCAAAGGCAATACACAATTGTGTACAGTCCTCACTATAAATGGAGCTAACTATACTGAGCCAGAAGACATAGTAAACCTACTGGCTGACAAATTCAGATCCAACTTTACCCTTCTGTCCCCCTCAACCTTCACTCAGGAAATACCATCAAATATAGCTCCCCCGCTATCGCAGGGACAGGTCTCTAAGGTCAAGCATGAAGCATGACATATCAGGATGACTGGAATTGCTATTTAACTGTAGCTTTCAATGAGGCTTTATGCCTCATGAATGGAGAACAGGAACAGTCATCACTCTGCAAAAAGATGGGCCATCTACAGACCCATAAGTCTCAGTAGTCTCATATGCAAACCACTGAAAGAATTATCATGAACATGATCAATAATGATATAGTAAACCTCCAGACACTGGAACCATCCCAATTTGGCTTCATCCCGGGCAGGTCATGCCTTCTTTGAGAAGATCACCAAAGCAATGGATGAGGGAAAAAATGGTTCATACTGCCTAACTTGACCTGGTCAATACATTTGACAGAATACCCCACTATGGCATTGTTGAAAAACTCAAGGGGTTAGATACAAACCCGTATGTCACCCAGTGGATAGCCAACTGGCTCAAAGACAAGACCCAGGAAGATAAAATTGGAGTGTCACCTCTGCAAAGAGGCCAATCACAGGTGGAATCCCTCTGGGATTAGTGCTGGGACTGCTCCTTTTTGGCGTTTACTTCTCTGAAGTGAAGGTCAGTGCCAATGGCTTCTGGCAGACTAAATTTGCAGATGATTTCAAATTAGTAGCTGTCATTGAATCTCCCACCAACACAAATGTTATCCAGGAAGGGCTGACAGAGACATACAACTGGTGACAGAGCCATGGACTAAAACTAAATGCCAAGAAATGCATCATAGCATCCTTTGATAAGTCATTCATCCCTCGTAACTATCATATTGAAAACACACCCCTTACAGATGACCTATTAGTGAGGGACTTAGGGACACACATAGATAGTAATCTAGCCTTTGACAATCACGTGTCTACCATAGTGCCGAAATCATTCTATGTTGCACAACTTATAAACAAAGGTATGGCATCTAGGTCCAACTAAGTCATTATTCCACTGTATTCGGCATTCATCAGATTTATCATTGAGTACAGTGGCCCTCTTGGTATGTACCTAACAAGGCATATCCAACAATTGAAATGTCCATGGAGGTTCCTCACTAAAAGAATACAAGGTGTAAGTAACATGTCCTTTGCTGACCACCTCAAGGTCCTATCCCTGTATTCTATCTCCTACAGGTTTTTGAGGGAAGATCTATGTCTGGCATACAGGACATTGTCAACCCCCACTCTGATGGACCTCCTGCATATCTGCAAAACAAACAGCACCAGAATCACCCATTCTAAAGATAGAAACTTTGCATGTGATATAGATAGGACCTTCTGGAGAGATAGGTATGTATCCCAGAGACTATCCTGTCTCTGGAACAGGCTCTCCATCCATGTGAAGCAGAGTTCCTCCCTAACCCAATTCAAGTGTATCTTGGGCAATTGGATGGGGAACAGGAAATTCATCCCTGGTTTGACACCTATGTCTCTAATGGACACAGGCAGTCTGTAAATGGTTCATATCCAATGCCCCTGTTTGTAAATGTTTCTTCTCCCATGCCCCTACTTATACTTAGAAAGGGTATCAGAACTTGTCAGAGATTTGTGTTGCATAGCTAGAAAGACCCTTGCAGTCGTTAACCTAGTAAACACCCACTGACCTATGTGAGAAGGCAGACTTAATTTGTTGAGTGTGCTTTGTGCCTGTGTTGTGTTTTGGTGGTCTTTAAGGTTTAGGCAAGTTAATCTTTAGAACTTCAGTATATAATGGATTATGTGATGGCCTTGGATGGGTGTGATATGTGGTGTACGCCTGATGATTTTGGTGTCTGAATTTACTGTGCGTGAGATTTTTACCTCCAAGGATATTATATATTTATATCTTTCACACACTATGTTATACTGTTTGAGTAATAGATGATCATCAAACAGCACGAGACAATTCTTACACTGTCTCAAGATACTCATCTCAATCAGACAGGCTAGAGACATTGTGTAGTAGAAATAGTCCATGATACCAACAGGGATGACTCTAGGGTCAGGGGTAACTATACCTGCTTGGAGTTCGGATTTAGAATAATGTTTGGGTGGACCTGCTACTGAAAGCCTGGAAACCTTCTGCCACCAGCAAGAACCAGCAAACTAATTAAAGTGAAAAATATCACTAATTTGATACTAAAAGCGGTACATGTAGTATCAATACATTCAATATTAAGCAATTGTATCAAAGATCTTTTAGCCTTGTGAGTAGATTAAAGGGAGAAAGTTTGCAAATCATACTTATGTGCTTCTTGCAAACAGCTACTAAACAGAGAGGTGAAGTGAATGATGTTGCCAAATTATCCTAACAGGTAGGCAACAGCAGATACACTGAGTTTAAAAACACAGCTACAACAGGGTGGGTGATAGGCAAAACAATTAGACCCTTAGCTCTGTAATTAGGCCCTTAGCTATGAGTTGACTGGCCTGGAACTGCCTTAATGCAAAGAAAAGTCCTGAACTAGCATGACATGCACTCAGTGCAAAAAAATAGACCACTTAAACAGCAAAAATGCAGTACAACTATGTACTGAAATTAGTAATGTAGGTTTAAAGACCTTAGCTAATGCAGACACAAACTGTTAAAATGAATTGGAAATAAGTTCAAGAAATGAAAACACTTATCTTTCTTTGTCCTTGTAATGGAACTATTCTTAACCTGATAAGCTTTTGCACTTCAGGCAGTCTCAGTGTTTAAGCTGGTTACTTTTTTGCACTTCAAGTTCCATTTTGAGGTTAGGAGCCTAGAAGGGTTAGTGCTGATCTCTGGCGCTAGATGATGGTAGCCTAGTCTTCATAGGCTGTATTTACATCACTTAAGAAAGCATAATGATGCTACATTTGATTGGCCAGGGTCCATTTTACTGTTTTACTGTTTGTTCTGAGCCTCTACAAAGGTGTTAGTTCTGCATAGAGGGGTTTAGCAGTGCACTGTACAGATACAGACAGCTAGAAATGAATTTTTTTCTGCACAACTGCATCTCAAATTTTTCAATTCTCTTCCTGCGCACTGAGCAGCTACTGTGGCTTCTGTGCTGACACCTTTAAGCTAGACCGCAGGAAGCTTCAGGCAGTCTTGTTATACTACAGAAAACAAACAAATCCACTGTAAACTTCCCTTGTGTTATCCCAGTATATAATAAGCAAAGATCCAAAGCCATAAACATGCACTTCTCTGCTGTCTTCACACCTGACCATATGGACATGGTCATCCTCAGGCAATGCAGCAACTGCCTTATGCATACTAACAACCACCTAATCCTCAAACTTATCAACAAGGTATGTGAGAGATGTAGTTACATTATGTCATTGGAGGGCAAGGTTCTTGCCTACAGCCACTTACACTACCAAACAGGTTACCAGTAGCACACAACACAAGTCACCCACCTCACATAGTACAGACCAGTCATATTGACCTACATATGCTGAGGATCATAAATGTAATCTCCCCAAACCACAAAGACCTCCCAGAAACTGCACACACAAAAAGTCCTTAGCAACCGCAAAAGAATTCCATGAAAGCAACCCCCATCAAGACACATACTGCCATGGCCCTTGGTGTCTCAACCTCTAAGCCCATAAGCCATCTCATTGCACAACCCAATATTGTGGTTATCAGAAATGCCATATTAAGACATGCAGATATCACACTCACCAAGCTGAGCAAGAAGAGAGTCATGGTCAGCTGCCTGTCTGAGGCCAGGATCCAACAATATCGCTCATGCACTCAGGTCACTTAACCATAAGTACAAGTATGACTCTGGCTTGGCTGCTAATGATTTGAGACATACCTCCCTGGACTATATGGAGAGAGAGACATTACAGAGCTCTTGGACGATGTGTCCCAGGTTGGTATGACACTAGCACTGGGCAGACTTCTACCTTCACTAAGGATGATGCCACAATAGGAAAAGAAGATGAACAACTTTAATAATTGTCTTAGCTTCTGATGTCATTCCAAGGAGGTGCAATATTTGTCAGCATGAGAGGACATGGTTAACAGATCATATTGCTTTGTCAAGGATGGTCTGCACCTGTCTTCTCTAGGCTTTCAAATATTAGCTAAAACAGTGTCCTGCCCCAAAGTGCCTTTTTAAGTATTGCTAAATTGACAACCCTGCTGACATAGCAAAACCAACCAGAGGGTGTATAAAGGTGTTACTGTTCAATTACAGGAGTCTTAACAGAAAACTACACTCCCACCAAGATCACACCATACTGGATAATGCATGCATCTGTGCATTATTTGTCAGCATGAGAAGACATGGTCAGCAGATCATATTGCTTTGTCAAGGACTGTCTGCACCTGTCTCCTCTAGGCTTTCAAATATTAGCTAAAACAGTGTGCTGCCCCACAGTGCCTTTTTAACTAATGCTAAATTGACAACCCTGCTGACATAGCAAAACCAACCAGAGGGTGTATAAAGGTGTTACTGTTCATTTACAGGAGTCTTAACAGAAAACTACACTACCTCCAAGATCATACCCCTCTGGATATTGCATGCATCTTTGCATTTACCAAGATATGATTTAAAGCCACAGACAGCACCCTAACAGTGCAGGGCTACAATGTCTTTCACACATCTAGGTATGCTACTGTATAAGCTGGGGCTAATGGCGGAGGTTTTTCAACATACATCAAAAACAAGCTCACCTCAATGCTTGTCAAACAAGTTGACAACCTTGAGCTTCTTTATGCCCAAATTACTATAGGCAAAGTTTCATACCATAATCTTGCAAAGACACGTTTGAGCTCAGAATAGTCTTCCAGACCTAGAACAACCATAATGCTTTCTTCATCTATGTCCCCAACCTCAAAGGCAATGCACAACAATGTGCAGAACTAATTGTACATGTGGTCACCTACATGCAACTGGAAGATATATCAAAGCTACTGGCCAACATTTTCAGCTTCAATTTTACACCTCTCTGGCCATCCCACAATAAATATTATTAAACATAACCCCCCAACTATCACTATGGAGCAGGTCCTAAATGTACTCTCCAAGGCCAAGAACTTCATATCACTGGGCCCTAATAATAACCCAGGATACCTCCTAAATAGGATGAAACACAGCCTATCAGGACCACTGGAGGCACTATCCAAACATAGCCTTTAGTTAGACTTCATGCCACATGAATGGAGAATGGCAATAGTTATACTTCATCAAAAGAATGAGCCATCTACAGACCCTAGGAACTACAGACCAATAGTTTTGACTAGTTTCATATGCAAAGCCATTTGAAAGAATTATCATGGAAATGATAAATAATGACATACCTTCAGACACTGAATCCAACCCATTTTGGCTTTGTCAAAAGAAGATCATGCCTACTCAACCTGATGAACTTCTTTGAGAAGGTCACCATGGCAAAGGACAGGGCAAAATTGTGCATACTGCCTACCTTTATCTGGACAAGGCATTTGACACAATACCCCCACTCAGGTAATGTAAATAAGCTCATGGAATTAGGCATAAACCCCTTTGTCATATGCTGGATAGCCAGCTGGCTTTCAGATATTACCCAAGAAGTTAAGCTAGGGGAATTCAGTTCCATAAAGAGAATGGATACTAGAGGAGTCCCTCAGGGCTCTATAATGGTACTACTCCTTTTTGGAATCTACTTCTCAAAAGTCAAGGTAAACATTAAAAGCCTCTGTCTGACCAAGTTTGCTGATGGTTACTAACTAGGACAGGTCATAAAATCTCCCTCAAGATGTTGATCTTCCAGGAAAGTCTAACACAGTCACATAACTGGTGACAGAACCACGGTTTAAAACTTAATACCAAGAAATGCATAACAGTTTCCTTTAGAACGTCAGCTAGTCTGTGAAGCTACTTCATTAAAAACACACCCCTAAGACTAGTTACTGCAGTTAGGGATTTGGAGGCATATGTAGATAGTAACCTGGCTTTCGAATAATGTGTGTATACAATAGTAAGGAGATCATTTTATGTTGCTTAACTTATGAAAAAAGGTACAGCATCTAGGTCCATGGAAGTCATTGTTCCATTGTATTTGACCCCCATCAGACCCATCCCTGAGTATAACACCCCCTTCAGTATATATCTGACTAGACACAAGCAGCAATTGTACTGCCCACAGAGGTTCCTCACAAAAACAATATAGGGTATAAACAGCATGTCCTGTGAGAATTGTCTCAAAGTTCCATCCCTTTACTTTGTGTCCTTCAGATTATTGAGTGGTGATTTATGCCTGGCATACAAGGCATCCTTGGATCCTGCTCTGATGGTCCCTTTGCATATCCATAAAAAAATGGCATCATAACTATTTGATCCAGAGAAGGAAACCAAGTCTGTGACATAAATAGTACTTGTTGGAGGGACTGGTCTGTGTCTAAAAGAAAACCCCTTCTATGGAATATGCTTCCCATCCAGGTGAAGCAAAGTTCTTCCCTAACCGTATTCAAGTGGAAACTGGGCCAATAGATGGAAAATAGGAAATTCAACCCTTGTCTGGCACCTGTGTCTCTAATGGAGCTTGAAAATACTTGATCAGCCATGCTCTGTCTTAAATATAGCCATTACTATATACCTAAAAATAACCTCTACAATGCCAAAAAAAAATCGGGCTATGTTAGGGATGCTTGTCTAGGCTTGTGGTCATTAGTCTCTATATGCATATGGACCTACTTTAGTCATTATTAATTTACCAGTAAATCAAACATACTACAGGAGACAAAGCTGAACTATGCAACAAAATCAGGGAGAGATAAGAGGTATGGGTGGGTTGTAGTAGCTTGCATTCTATGATTTTTTCCTTCATTTGCTCACATTACAATATCTTAGGTGAATTCATTTAACACAGTGGCTGTAACTGCTCGGCATTTAAGTGTATGTATAAGTGTGTGTGTGTGTGTGTGTGTGTGTGTGTGTGTGTGTGTGTGTGTGTGTGTGTGTGTATGTGTGTGTATGTGTGTGTGTGTGTGTGTGTGTGTGTGTGTGTGTCTGTGTGTGTGTGTGTGTGTGTGTGTGTGTGTGTAAGTGTCTGTTTCCATATATATGTGAGTCTGCCTGTCTATCTGTGCTTCTGACTGTGTGTGTGTGTGTGTGTGTGTGTGTGTGTGTGTGTGTGTGTGTGTGTGTGTGTGTGTGTGTGTGTGTGTGTGTGTGTGTGTGTGTGTGTGTGTGTGTGTGTGTGTGTGTGTCTGTGTGTGTAAGAGAGAGGAGAATAAATACTTACATAAGGTATATGCTGGATTTAAAATACTTCCTCTAGCATATTATATATGCTACAGTAAATTTGAAACATTAGTGGAGGAATGATTTTACATCAAAATGGTTAAAAACATATAATATAAATAATAATAATAATAATAATAATAATAATAATAAACAAATGCAAAACACTTTGAATAACAAAACTCTTTGGGCCATATTCAATGAAATAAAAAAAAGCTGCATACCACAAATAGACTAGTATATTGAGTGCTTTTGTTCTTTAATCAAATAGAACTTCATCAGAATTGAATTACCAGCTTTTCCTTAGTACAATAAATACTTCTATTTCACAAAAAACTTGATACATCTCAACCAATCAAATATAAAGAATGAACCATTCATAAAACAATGAAAATTAGATAAATAATTCAATTTTAAAGAATGTAGATTCAAAATACACTTAATATTCATTTTGTCATTTAAGCCATCTCCCTAACAGCTTTCAGTGTAAACTACCAGAATAACATCCTTGACTCAAGTATATTAAGAAAGTCCTTTCCCTTGATACATAAATTAAACATTTCTAAAACCATAAAAGTGAACTTCTTAAAATGAATACATTTTAAACTATCCCTGGGATTCAATAAACTGCATGTAGCCTTCACACAAAGCCTACACAGATTTTATCTGTTTGCATGTTGAGCAGCAGCGCTAATTGTATATTCATGCCGTGTACCGCATTTAAATGTAAACAAGCATGGTTTCATGGCAAGCAACAGTGTTGCTGTCCATGAAACCATGTAAAGTAACATAGATAGCAGTAGACACATAGACCTGTTTATCTACAGGCAGACTAGGTCTGTGGGATTGCATGGAATGCCACAAAGATTACCAGGGTTAATAATATAGCAATGTTTATGGTTCAAACACATTGTAGGATATTGTTTTCAGTGCAGAGTGCTGTGGAGTCCCATTTCAGGCATTTTGTACATAAGTTATATAAATGATCTGTAATGGTACATGTACTGCTATGTAAAGTAAACATTCAGGGGAAGTGTGTATATTGTATAAGGACACACAGATGAATTGTAGGAATGAATACAGGGAAAGATGACAGGTGAAACATCTTAACGTACAGCAGATGCGGACATGTAAATTAAGACAGCTGTAGCAGGAACATGATACAGTACTGACTGCACAGTAGAAATGTATATTATGTGACTGCCACACAATTTGACATAACAATGGAGAAGGATGTCTTTGTGATATAAGTATCCTGACATGAACACTGGTGGGACATCTATCAGAGATGTTATATACAATTGACGTTAGGTGCATATTGTGAAGCTGTGCAGAATGAGTTGTCTGAATATGACTGCAATGTCAGCATAGGTCTCCACCAAGTGGGACACACAGTTACAGGCTCATGGACAGCAGTAAACAAAAGCATGCATAATCATGAAGAATATCAGAATAATACCACCAGTAATTCCATGCCTAAGACATAACATATGTGATTGTGAGTGATCATAGATGGTTCTGCATGAACGCACTTGTACAATTATTATGAGATATCAGCAACCTATGAGGAGAAACAAGCACACCGTCCTGACAGTATAACATCTGCTGGAGGTGTTAGAAGGGACACTCCTATAGCTGTATGTAACATTATGATCAATTCAGGCTAGTTGACAGGTGTGCATGGCATATATATGGCACAATCCACACTGTCACAAATGTAAGCTATGCTATCAGTGTTGTCAAACAGATATGTATGTACTGTGTGCATCACTGGAACAGGTATCAGACATGTATCTGTTATATCACTTTGATGGGTGTTCTGCACCATCAGACAGTAATGTTTATGCAACAAAAATAATATACCCAGGTATGGCCAATAAGATGTTTGGGAGCTCACTGTGGCAAAGGTGGTAAACTTGAATTATGCATCCCTGGAAGATGTGTAGGGAGGTACATGAAGAAGGGGGTATTGTACTCAGTTACTGGTGTGGTGAAGGCTGTGAACTATGGAAGGATTATGGCCTTTGATGTTGATGTCCTGCACATACTCAGAAATTATGTTACATACAAGGGTGTAGACACCACTGTGGGCACATACCATCTACCTCAGTACACAGGTTATATACCACTTGGTCTGCTCATGCAGGTGTGATGTCTAGATTATCATTGGGTTGTGCATTTGTTTACATAATGTAGGAGAACCCCCATGTTTTTGTTTCATCTCACATGTCTTCATGATTGTGGCAGCAATCTTTGGTGTGTGTTGATACTGTCTGGATTATACTAATTTTATAGCAGAAGTCTGACTTGGAGAGTATCAGACAACAGTTTATAGGTAATAACATCAGTAGTGATTGGTGAGCAGAAGATGATAATAGTAGTGTCCCACATGCTGGTGTAAAATGCACTCTCTAATGTCAAGCAAACACACAAACACACACCAGTTGACTGTTGTGAGAACAGAACACTTACCTATCTGGGTACACAGGCTCAAGAACTCTGTATTTAATGCAAGTTCCACAGCACAAGCCTGACTTGAAGAGTGTCAGACAACAGTTTATAGGTGATGACATCAATAGAGTCTGGTTTGGAGAAGATGGTAATAGCAGTGTCCCACATGCTGGTGTAAAATGTTTTCCTCTAACGTCAAGCAAGTGCACAACCACACACACACACACACACACACACAGACACGCACACACACACACACACACACACACACACACACACACACACACACACACACACACACACACACACACACACACACACACACACACACACACACACACACATACACCATTTGACTACTATGAGAACAGAAGCCCTACTTATCTAAGTACACAGACTACAGAACTCAGTATTTTATGCAATGCCATGGCACAAGTCTAGCCTTTACAAGACTGCACTACAGTTTATAGTAGATGACATCATCATTGCATGGTTTAGAGCAGATGTTGGGAGGCCTGTCTGAAATGAATAGCTAGCCACGTACAACTGTCAAGATCTTAAGTTCTGCCTGTTATCAGATTGATGAGTGTGCAATGTGTAGTATTTGCTGTTGTGTTTCAAATCTGCAAGTATACTTTAAGAGACAGCTTTACAAACTATGCAAACAGCTGTCCACATTACTACAGCTATTTCAAAATCTGATGTGCATGGTATATCAGAAAGTATTTATTATTTATTTCTGTAGTGTAATTGATATATTTTTGAAGTCGTACTGAGAGGCCAAGTTTGCAGTACATGGGGATGGTAACAGATGGCTACAGTGTAAGTATGTGTTGTTTACTTAAAATGTGCTTTCCCTTTGTTTCTGTTTTTATCCAAATTGGAAGCCATGCACATCAGATTTTCATTGAGTATAATGCCCAATTTGGCATGTACCTCACTAGACACAAGCAACAGCTGGAAAGGCCACAAAAGTACCTCACAAAGAGGATCCTAGGCCTTAAACACATGTCCTACATGGACAGACTAAAAAAACACCAGCTATTCTCTGTCTCATATCATCGACTTACAAAGCCATGTCTGACCCAGCTCTGTTAGAAATGCTACACCTAAAGAAATCCAAATCCTTCCACAACACATGCTCCAGAGATCTCAACCTCATTACCCCAATCAACAGAACATGCTGGAGGGACAGGTTCATAACCCAGAGACTGCCCATGCTCTGGAACAGACTTCCAATACATGTCAAGCAAAACACCTCACTGCCCTCTTCGAGAGAAATCTTGATGAGTGGATGGGAAATAGAAAGTTCACCCCGGGGATCACTGCAGTGGCTCTACTTGATAGAGGCACTGGGAACTAACGTCGGGTGGCACAATGCCAGGGCACTTCTATGAGCTAGGCTTTTAAAGGCTCAAGGAACATTAACCTAGTACACACCTATGAACCTATGAACATGTACTTTCATGGGATGAGGACTACATTAACATAAGAGTATAATAATAAGAGTATAAGAGAGTAAACATAAATAATGCATGCTATTATGCATTTTCAATAATGGACTGCTGAGCATCTGGGTTGTGAGATTGATTGCCAAATGTTTGTGTATGTGAAATGTACATTTATCCTGCTTTCCCTGTTTGCGTGTAGTTAAGCAGTGAGCAAATGTAAGTTTCAGTGATAAGATTCTGAGAATTCTGAGCACTAAGTAAATGAAACACACCTGCTGCTTAGCTGACTCTGTGGCAGCAGGTATAAGTGCATTTTTTGGAGCCCAGATGATATAGTGTTCGAATCCAGGTGTATCTAATAGTTTTAAATATGTATTTATAATGCAATGATACAATTCTTTATTCTACATTCATTGTGTGTTACCTTTGTGCAGTGTATTTAAGTGGCATTGTGGGGAGGTAACCACACCACTGAAGAGCTGTTCACTCTCTCTGGGCATTGGTTCACAATGCAAACCCTGCGCAAACACAGAAACCAAAAAGTGAAGGTCTCCATAGCTTTTTTGTACTTATGTGTGTTGTGTGGGATTCTATTTTTTGACCAGATTAAAGGTGTTAAAATGGGGTAGATAGGAAAGTGGTGAAATGGGGGGAGGGCAAGCAGAGGAAAGAGTAAAGGGAAAGCAATATAGAAATGTGAAGGAAGGTGATAGGAAAGAAATATAGCTATCCACTTCTCCAACAGTATAACATGAAAATATGTACAGAATATTAGATGAATTTGGACTGTTACCTCAACAAAGAGGGTTGATAACACAATCATGTTGCACAGCCAATTGGATCCAATGAAGTGTGTCAAGAAGACATGTGTGCAAAGTGTGTGCAAAGTGAAGAGCTAAGCATGGAATGATATATTTTTCTTTTTTTCTTTTTGTGGGACAAATGCCCTTTTTTTTACTTCACTAAGAGAATTATGCTGGTTAAAGAACATGGGTATTTCTGGGTCAGGTAAGTAGGTTAGGTGAGGAAGCAGATGCAACCAAACAGGACGTACAAGACAAAATACAAGGATGGTAAGGTACACAAAAGTTTGGGAGACACCATGATTAGGGTTAGGGTGGGGACAACAGAGGTCCATGCTGATCAAACACGGGGACAATGAGAATCTAGTCCTCACCTGCAGGGCTGCCATCACTGTCTCCTTACTCTGCTGGCCTTTGGAGTGCTTGACATCTCCTCCTCTGGACCATGACAGAGAGCAGCTCTCCATCCAGAACATGGGTGCACCAATATTGGTGTGCATGACTCTACACACCAACCATGGCATCTCCTAGTGGGTGATAAAATCCCCTCCTCCACCAGTACTACCAGAGGGTACCAGAGCACCAGCTGCTAGGATACTGTTACCTGAGGGTGCAGGTAATACAGGGGCAGCAGAGGCAGTACTGCCAGTTTGGGTCCTAGATGTGCTGGACATTGATGTCGGAGCAGGTGGAGTGGGGGCAGGCTGAGCCACTGGGGATGGCCTACCTCCCTGTGCTGTAAATCATTTTGTGATTTGTCAGAGATGGATGACATGGAAATGTTTTGATGACACATATAAAAAAAAAGAGATAAGTGTTAGGGTGAGAGACAAAAAAAAGAGAGATAAAATTAGCACCATCATATGTGACATACAATACATTATCACAATAATAACAGTATTTTATCTGAACTTTCACATTTAAGTATATTTCTTAACAACTACAAACTATAATTAAGGATTGCTCAAAGTAATCTTTGCAATTTGCAAACATTTCACATATGCTTGGTCCAATTATACAAATTAAGTTAACAGCAGGGTATTTATGCCACTTATGTTCAAATTAATTTATGTAATATTTTTAAAGGATTGTGTTATTTTATAATTGTAGTATTTGAACCCTCAATGCCTGACTACAGTCTTACACTTGACTTGTACAATTGGTTTGTGCTACATACTGACGTATGCATGCTTGCTTTTACAGTTAGGATATGGATGCTTACTTTGCTACAACTGTATAGAAAAGAAAATGTTAATTTAAAATGCTACCAATAATACTTCTCTTGTGCTGAATACATACTCCTTGCTTGTCTCAGTCTCTTTAGATGGTGAGCATGGGCTTCACTATTCACAGTTATCTTGGCATTGGCTGTAGAATAAACATTAGAGAACAAGAAAAGAGCATTATGGATACCAGTCTTGCCTATATGTAGCTTTCTATTTGCTATAAATTCTCTTTATTAGTACATTTACACAACTGTGGGATGTTACTAGTTCTCAACTCATCCAAAAACTGGCTGAGTGTATCCTTCTTGCACATTTGTAAGTCATTACACTTTTCTCCAGTATGTGGAATGCCAATCACACTGGAGACAGCCTTGGCCAGACTATTCCAAGCCTCAGACTTGTACTGGGAGCCAGTATAGTCCCCTTGCAAAAGCCGGCAGTGGTGCTTTACAAAGAATCCAATAAAGATTCTGAACTCATTGACACCCTACCTCCATGCTCTAAATTGGGCACCCTCTCTTCTATCACCAGACATGTCCAAGCAGAGAGAACAGCAATAGCTGATAACGATTTCTCACCAATTTCTGTTATCACTTTTACTGGTAGTGAGCAAACCTGAACAATTATGCCAACTGCATTTGTGCAATCTTAAGTGGTAAAGAACAGAGCCAAATAGAAAGGAACAGAGTTTTTTTAATGGGAAGGTTAATATGACAGTTGACAATAGTCTGAGGGTTGTTTGCTGCTGGAACTGTTAGGTGATTTCACTTTGCAAACATGTACTGGGGGCATACCTTTCATGACCTGACACATTTTTGCTTTGACTTTATACAGTGATAACATTGATTTTTACAATGTGGGATTCAAACCTATAATAAGAGAGAAAGTATATTTTTCTACAGCAGCAATTGAACATGTTTGCCACAGAAGAAGTGCTTTCTAGATGCATTCATAAATTGTATATAAATACACATGACAGATTGAGGGGTTAACCATGTATGGTTTATACATTCATGTGTGTGTATGAGTCTTTTTGAAGTCTAAAGGCCATACAAGGCCAGATAGCACAATTAAAATTACAGAAACATAGTAGTCTGTATAGCCTCAGTCATACATATAATTTTTATGAGCTCCACTACTATACATACTTATTATTATTTATATTTATGTGTAACTTTTTATGTGACATTTAATATAAAGTGAAATCGAACAACAGTAAAAACATTTGGAATTTGCTGTACTAGAACCCAGGACCATCTGTATTGCAGCCCTAATCTTTCAGTTGCTCCTACAGAAATAGCCAAAACAAGAGTTGGATATTACTCTATTCATTGATAACTTCTGTGTAGGAACCACCACACAATGACACTTAGCATGTTTGCATGGTGCCCAACAGAATTGATAGAATGCATTCATTTTGAAACTGTTGACTGCCTCCTGTCTACAGGTGCTCTGAACCTGCAGGTGTTGGGAAAGACTGATATATGCTGATGTGCTAATGTTGCATAATGGAAAGCAAAATGCAACAATGTATCCTTTATGAAATTGAGAATGTTTGCATCCTGTCTGCAGGTGTTCTGTCTGCTTTCTGTGTGGGCCATTACTCAAATTTACATTATGGTATGTGTCGCACAAACAAGACAAATAAAACTAAACTTGTTTTAGCCTTGTGAGTAGTATTTATTGTTTCATCCTTAAAAGACAAAGTTGGGACTTGAACCTTGATCTACAGATAGCATATGCTGTGGGAAGCAACATGTTTAGCAGATGTGCCCCCCTACACACACACACTTCATAGGTGTAGTTGATGCACTGGTTAACAAAATACTTTACATGACATTTATTGTGTATATCCATTTCCTGTGTTTGAGTATAACACAAGTATTGTCATTAATAAAAAAAGAAAGAAAAGAAATCTATAAAACAAACAACACTACAAAGTATACATTAATACACATGAAAGATTTTTACAGAAGTCTGGATTTGAACTCTCACACTAGTGAGGGTGTTTTATCTATCTTTGACAAAGAAATAGCTTTGCTGCAGAGAATAAAAATAATTGTGCATACAAGCAAGTGCAACATCATCTACAGTACTAATGAGATATATGACACGTGCACTTCTGAGTTGTTTCTATCTGTATTAATTTCAGATGTAGTGCAATCAGTGATCACACAACCATTGATGACTATTGCTTGGAGAAATGCAGGTCTGTCTTATGTTTCTGTGTATGTTGCTCATTCTTCTCTTATCTGAGCAGTAATCTGAGACATGCAGTCTGTAAGGCATTTTGTATCATTGTCCTTAGAATGTGTGAGAATATTAAATGGTAATGATATACAGTTTTCAACAAATGCAGAGGAGGTTAGATGTTATTGAACAGAAACTGTAAAATGTGTGCTGCTTGCTAACATTTAAATCCTTGATACAATTATTTCTATATGTTGTAAGAGTCTAACCTGGCTGACACACCCACTGGAGGTAAGAGACTCTGAATTGCTATTGTGTTTTCCTTTTCCCTACCAGTAATCATTCACAATTGCAATCCATTAGCAACAAACACTGACTGGCACTATGTTTACATTTGCTAGAGGAAGCCAAGAATTTGGAATTCAGCAATACTAATGAGTTCACACCTCATTTGCATCTTCACAGTGCTCACAGGCCTGAATCTACACTATAAAAAGGGAACCATGTAGTTAGGGAACATTAAGGTGAGGAGACGTGTCTATATGGATAACACAGAAGAAGATTAATATGACTTTGGATTCATTTGCACAGAAGACTACTGATCTTGAATTTTTCAATTATATACTAGATTTGCTCACATGTAGCTAGGAAAATATTTATATGTATGCATTAGCAAGTGATACTTTTATCTCTATGCAATACTTAGGAGTTTACTAATGGCATAGGCATTTTTGTCAGGGCATTTACTTTCTCAGACGCAAAGCCTTATTAAGTTTCATCATAAGTGTTATTGTTACAACTGTTTCTCTTTACACTCTTCTATTGTTATTTCAGTGAAATGTAAATGTCCTATATTGTCAATAGCACAGGGGTGTTAGCCGTCTAGGATAGTCTATAGACACCTCTAGAAGAATGCTGGCCACCATACCTCTCAACCTCTTATACCAAAAATTATGGACAAAGCCAAAAATAATGAGGGGGCAAAGGCCCAAAATAGGGACACTTTTTTAAATATTGCTCTTACAGCCTTAGAAATTTGATCGAATAACAGGTTTTGCAGAAGCATGAATTTTTTGAAGGGTATGAAGTTTGAAATTCAAGTCTCTGCCATTATTTTCTTACTTTAACCCTCAATGATTTGCCAGAAAAATTGCAATTTTATGAGAAACAGACCAAAAATAGGCAAAAATATGGACATTCTGTGAAAATCTGTACAGTTAAGAGGTATGCTGGCCACAGGTAGAGGTGACCAACAATTGAATAAAAATAAATGTTCTGTGGTAAATGTGTACACTTGTTTTTGCAGTGGTTTCTTTAATAGCACTTATAAAAGTTCACTCATGTTTTATTCCTTGCTTGTTAGCAAAATTTGATTTGCCTGTTGTTTTGGGGGTAGGGAAGACATATTCCATTTCTGTGTTAACACAAACAAAACGTTGTTTGTACAGAGGTTTGTTTTGCTATTGTTACTCCTCTTGGTTTGGATCCAACCTTGATTTGTAGTGACTTTGATATGTTACAACAATATACATCTTTATTTTTTTATATTTGAATATCTTGATTTTTTTTTGTTTCACCAGTAGCTAGTAATGAAAAACTACTACTTATATATTATATCTAAGCAAGACTTTTATTATGTGATATTTATGTGTATTATCCTTATTGTGTGTTTTATGTCACCTAGGACTATAGCACCCAGGTCCCAATCCCCGCAAACTCCTCTTCATTGACCCTGAGAATGATGTCATTGTACAAGCATTTAAACAACATGGTGGCTTTCTGCTTGAGAGAAGCCATGAAGATATGTTGGGAAAATGCAAATTTCCCAATTGACACCAAATGAAGAGTTCTTGTTCACAGTCAGGGATCTAGATAGCTCAGTGCAAGGTGCACAACAGGATGTGATTGTTGTTGGTGCTGCTGTTTCACAGAGGATAAATATGTATTAGGAGGAGCTTCCAGGTAGACTTACCTATGTCAATTGCTAAATATTTCTTGTATAGTAAAATATTGACAGCAATACTTAAGATTAACAAGTTTTTATTTGGGGGGACTAGTTATAGATTGATACAGTTAGCAACACATTCTGATTCATTGCACATGGGCTTGGGATGGATGTCTCATCCAAGTTTCTGTTAAATGCATTGTTAATGGACATATAAATAGGCAAGTTTTTACTCATGTTACTGTTAATTGTGATGTGGTGTCCTTACTGTTTGCTTAACTTCTTCCAGGACCATTCTCCCTTGGAAATGTGGAGTCATCTGCACATGGTAAGCCAAAGATTTTTATTTCAGTACTGATGAGCAGTTCACAGAAATATTTAATTTATCCATATGTGTGATGTGGATGTCAGAACGGTGTGTGTATTGCTGTACTGTCTGTAATAGTGACACCACTGTTAGTTTATTAGCATATGTTAAACTGTAGTAGTGTAGCTATTAATTTCTTTCCTGTGTTTGTTGCTTATGGGGTGGGAGGTTCGCATAATGGTTAAGGTGTTTAACTTACAAACACAAGGTGCAGGGTTCAATTCTCACATGGGGTAGTTGGCTAGGCTTAAAATGGCCCACAAGAGCAGTTATCTTAGTACTAATCTATGAACCTATGAACCTATTATCACAGGTGATCCTGACAGTGGTAGTGTATGACTCTTACCACCTGATGTCAGAATATAAGCAGACTCTGTTGATGATGGTGGGCAAACAGAGGCACCATCAGGGGGTGCAGAGGTTGAATCTGACACTGAAGTTGGCATTCAGCCATCCCCTTTAATTTCATTGGATACAGCCAGTAGGCATATGTCAACCCATTCCAGTGAGCCCTCAGATATTGGACAGGTGGAGGATGAGACATTTGATTAGCATCATGTGTTTACTGTGGATTCAGTGCCTGTTGACTCTGGCCGTAGCCAAAGTGTGAATGAGGTGCCACACAGGAGGGTTGTTAGGGGTGCTCAGAGAAGACCTGCTATCCATCCTCCACCTGATCCAGGTGTGTTTTTCTATGCCACTCAACTTATGGTTAGGGCCATCATGGAAGCACAGGCATATTCCAATAGGGCCTTTGAAAAAATGCTTAGAGTTATAGATGTGGCACAGGTTGACATGTGTGACTGCCTCCACCATGTTGACAATTCAATGGATTAGATGAATGACACATTGGAATGCATGGTGTCCGTAATGGAACATCTGCTGAGAGAAATGATGTCATCCACATGGCCATAAATCAGCCACATCATCTGATATTAGCTGATGTGGCCGTGCCTGATCACAGTCCCATAGTGGTACTACTTCAACTGCTCCATCAGTGGTTGAGGTGTCCACACCCAGATGTGGCAGTCCATGGGGTTGTGGTCCTGGGCATACTTGTGAGGAGACCTTGTCCAGCAGATATCAGTCACATTCAGGTAGCAGCAGTGCATCTGACCATGGGTGTGGATGTGCCAGTGCAACTCCTGGCAGAGCCAGTTCTCGTGGTACAATGATGATGAACTACCACCTCTACCATGCGTGGCTTACACCTATCTGATATACCTAGATGTACAGCTAGTCCAGAACTTGGCTGTGTTCTTGCAGACACTCACACACTGATTTCACTTGGAGTGCCCATACAGACAGACACACACACACACACACACACACACACACACACACACACACACACACACACACACATATATATACACACACACAACAGTTACATGGTTCAGTACTAAGGCTTAAAGCTCATTCAGTCTCAGTGGCCATTTCGTACTTATATCCAAATGTCTGCCTGTTTCTTCTTCTTACTCACATGCGCCCACTTACTTTTTGTGTCAGCCTAAACTTCCTGACCCCCACACACAACACCATGTGCAAGTGATAATAACTGTGCCATATCCTTTTTTCTATCTTTTGAATTCAGGGATACATAAGCTCTGTGTCTGATGCTCATGGTGCATAGCTGACTCAGTGCTTAGGATATCTGTGTTCATGATGCTGTTTTGCTAATTGTACTTCTTTCTTGTGGGGTTTTGTAATGTGTACATGCCTCCCACACTCCTAGGTTCATAGGTTCATAGGTAGGTACTAGGCTATTGGCCCAAGGGCCTATATAACCTAGCCAAAAAATGTACCCTGGCTTTCGCCACCCAAGAAAATTATTTTCCTGTGCCCCTGTCTAGCAGAGACACAGAAGTGATCCCTGGGGTGAATTTCCCATTTCCCATCCAATCATCAAGATTTTTCTTGAAGAGTGCTAATGAGGAGCTCTGTTTGACATAGATAGGTAGTCTGTTCCAGAGTATGGAAAGTCTCTGGGACAGGAGACTATCCCTCCAGCATGTTCTGTTTATTGTGGTGACAAGGTTTAGGTCCCTAGAGTGTGTAGCTCAGAGGGATTGGGATTTCTTTAAGTGGAGCATATCCAACAGCTCTGGGTTTGACATAGCTTTGTATGTTAGACAGAGATCACCCCTGAGTAGGCGATATGCGATGGAGTAAAGCTGTAGTTTTTTTAGACGGTCTGCGTAGGGCATCTGTTTGAGGCCGGTAATCCTCTTTGTGAGGTATTTCTGTGGTCTTTCCAGTTCTTGTAGATGTCTTGTGAGATACATACCAAAAGGGGCGTTGTACTCTATAATGGGGCTAATGATTGATGAGTAGAGGGGAACAATGACCTCTTTTTTTCTGGATGAGAATCCTTTTGTGATGAAATGAGCCAAGTAGAAGGATTTCCTGACCACTGTGGCGATGCGATTATAAAAGGAGAGGCTACTGTCCACCTGTGTCCCAAGGTCTCTTATCACATTTTCAGCATTAAGTAGACTACCTGCTATGTGGTAGTTCATGGGTACAGAGTTTTTACCAAAGGGGATGACAATACACTTTTTGGCATTGAGCTTCAGGCCATGGCTTTGACACCAGGTATCTGTCTCAGTGAGGCCCATTTGTAGTTTGTCCACATCGTTAGGAGTTTAGATTATGGCTCCTAGTTTTCAGTCATCTGCAAATGTTGTTAGCCAAAGACTTTCTGTGTTAGCCTGCACTTCAGAGAAGTAGATACCAAACAGGAGAGGACCCAGGACTGAACGCTGTGGTACTCCACTTGTCACTGGTCTGAAGTCGAATTTGGAATCCGCTACTTTCACGGTGTGGATTCTGTCCATGAGCCAGTTGGCAACCCATCTTGTGACATACGGATTTATACCTAGTTTAGTGAGCTTATCTATAATTCCAGAGTGGGGGATGATGTCAAAAGCCTTGGTGAGATCTAGATAAGCTGTGTGAACCATTTTACCCACATCTAAGGCTTTGGTGACTGTTTCAAAGAAGTCAATCAGGTTTAGGAGACATGATCTGCCTTTTACAAATCCAACCTGGGTAGGGTCCAGAGTTTGGAGATTACCAATGTCTTTGTTTATGCATTCCACAATGATACATTCCATGGCCTTGCAGACCAGGCTCATCAGGCTAATGGGGTGGTAGTTCCCAGGGTCCATTGTGGCTCCCCCTTTGTGGAGTGGGATAACCGTCGCGGTGAGCCATTCAGTGGGTACAAAGCCTGAGGTGAGGCTATGATTGAACATGGTACTTAGGTGGGGTGCCAGTTCATTCTATAGTTCATGTAGAACGCAGCCTGTAGCAACAAAGTTGGACCATGCCATAAATAAAAGTGGGGCAAAGTCTGAACAATAGGGAGGCTTTTTAAATATTTTGGTCTTAACAAAGTTAGACAGTTGATAGAATCAAACAGTTTTTGCATCGGTATTTTTAAGATTTTTCTGAGGGATATGAAGTCTGAAACTTCAATTTGTGTCAGTAATTTCTAACTTCTCTCTTTAATGATTTGCCAGTACAAAAGTATGAGGCCAAACTGAGAATATTTGATGACCATCAGTACTTTTGAGAGGTGTGAATTTGTGAATACTTGATAGAGGACACATGTATCCACATAAGTAACTACCATCACATGTTGAAGTCGTTGCTGTACAAATCAACCAGCTTTTACTTACTTACATTACCAAGTAACAGTATGCAAGGATATTCCTTCATTTGTATTATTACACATTTTTTAAATATTCCAAGTTCAACACTTACCTTGTAAATTCTGCAATTGCTATAGTTTTAGTTCAAGGCTAAGTCTGTCTGATGCTAGGAGAATACAGCCATTCCATGGGTAAGTAAAGGTTGTGAGTGATGCCTGGAATTAGTGCTACTGTATGTGTGTAGGAGGAAGTTTTATCCCCTTAGGTGGTAAGTGTGTGTGCTGTGCGTTGTCTGTTAGCCAATGCAAGGGCATATTGAGCATGCCTACATCTGTGTATTCCCATACCAGCTGCTAGTTTCCCCTCTGAGTTCTCACCTGCTTGCAGCTGTAGTGACCTTGCCAGTGGTGGTGGGATGTGTGCCCTTTCCCCTTGGTGATCCTGCTGAAGCTGTTTTCTCAGGATGACGTGAGGTATGGCACAGACGGTGAAGATTTCCGTATGAGTATATGGATTGTACTTCAGAGCTCCCCCAGATATATCTAGGCACTGGAACCACAACTTCAGCAGCATAAACACACTACATGCTCTATGATATTTCTGGTTTGTGTATATGCCTCATTATAGTGTTCTTTAGTTGGTGTGTGTGCATTTCTGATGGGCGTCATCAGGCATGGTTCCAGTGCATATTCTTCGTCCCCCAGTAAATTACCTTGTGGGATATCACCCCTAGTAAACATCTGGTACAGTTGGGAGTTGTGCCAGATATGTGAGTTGTGGTAACTGTCTGAGTTGCCAGCACACACATTCAAGATGATTCACTTAGCAGTACACATGACTTGGCAGTTAATGGAGTGGAACCCCTTTCTATTTAGGTACACCCTTCCCTGTTCCACAGGTGGTGCCTTGATTTCTATATGTGTACAGTCTATGGCACCCAGTACTTCAGGGTAGTGTGCTACAGGATAGAATGCATGCATATTTGTGGCTCTGTCCTCAGGTGTATTGGGAAAATATATGTAGTCACTTTCATGCTAGAGCAATGCATTTTGGAAGTGAAGGAGGATCCTGGATGCTAATGCCTGTGCCTCTCCCAGTGTGTCCCCTGTTGGTGTGAGAATTTTAGCTACAGGAACCTTTCAAAGTACTGCACATACCTTTATCTTCACTGGTACTGGTTCCTCTCAGTTTGCCCTTGATCTGAGTTGAGGATGACAGAAGTTTCAGAGTTCTTGTGGTGTGTCCCTATCCACCTGTAGCACTTCACCAAATATCCACCTCATGCAGATCATGATAAGTTAATTGGGGTCTAAAAACAATTCTCCTTCTTTGCTGTGGTCTATTAGCAGCAGCAGCAGTAAAGGGGTCCCTATCAGCATCTCGAACGCTGACAATATCGAATTTGATATTGTTGCATCGAGAATGCCGAAAGTGCAGAACGTCGAATGGGTAAATGGAAATCTCTGTAAGGGGAGATTTCTGTTTACCTCAATGTAGTGTGGTCTCGGAGTTGGTATATTTAAGTAGCAGGGGGTGTGAGGGGCCTACACCAGTTGGTTCTTTTTTTGTTTTTTTTTTTTTGTTATTTTTATCGGCTTTCGAAAATTGGATAGTTTGATCATGTCAGTTCGACACTCAGTGATTCCAACTATTCAATTTTAGAAATGCTGATATAGATGCCAGTATAGACTTCAGCTTGTTGCACATACACATGAATTAAAGCAACAGCAGCCCCTAGCATTCTTTCTCTGTAGATTCCTTTCCATGGCTACATTCCAACAGATTTTGGATTTCACAGGAAAAACTCACTGAGTCTGCATGGCTGCTTTATAGCTTGTTGAATAGCTCCTCCATCTTGAATTGGTTGATTAGCATACATTTCAGTTGCTTATGCTGTAATTAGCATACCACAGGGTTTGCTATATTTGCGTGGCTCTACGCAACATGTAGAGTCACTTACTGAATCCAAAAGTGTGTGCTGTCATGTGTGCATTGTGCCACAATGCACACACAGTCTTAGTGGACCATATAGGGTTTATTGAATCTGTGCACCAGTATCACTAAAGAGATAAACTTATTTTAACTGCACTGAAAAGACATATAATTACCAAGACTGATAATAAATGGAGACCAAATGTAGGCTTCCATCATTTCTGCTTCTGAAAGTGTTACATGTCTTATTAAAATGTGAGATTATGAAAGATAGTGGGAATGTTGTTCTACTATAGTGCATTTTCAGGATATACCATTCATTCTAATGTCAGACAAAATGTCAGCTAATTTATAGTCAAAATACAACTCATTATAGAGGACCTTTATTTATTTATTTTTTGTATAATAATGCATATATAGGAAACTTGCAGGGCTGAATTCCAAAAGATAGTTGTGGACAGCCAAAGACTTCAGTGCACCAGCTGCTGATGTGATCTCAGAAGAAACACCATAAACAGCCTGAGTGCATCATTATTCACCAAAGGATAATTACTGATTTAGTGCTTGCCCATCTGATTGCATAACACATCACATGCACCCAGTGCTAGTTGAATGCAAGAACTGCAACATAAACTCTGTTTCCAAAATCCTTGGTGAATGCCATACTGCAACACAAGGAACAGAAGCAAATCCCATGGAATCCTATGGAATTTGTAAAAATACTTAATACTTAAAAAATAATAAACTGCAACAAGCTGCAGTACTGCAGGCTATGAAAGATGATCTGGTTGTGTGTCCTGGAAGGCAATCAACTAGACAGAGAGTAAGGCTGCAACTTAGCCAACTCTCAAATCAACAAATCATTAACAGGTACCACCTAGACAGACAGCTGATGCAGGCTGTGTGCAACATGTGTGCCCCACACATATCTGTGGAGACATTGCAAGGCAACTCCATCCCTCTCAAAACAAAAATGCATATCCTAGGTGTAGTGGTAATTGGGGCATTCCAACTACACATGGGCGATGCTGTAGTAATGTCACAGACAGCTGCCAATTGAATCCTGCCAAAATTCCTGGCAGAAGTGTGCAATAAGGTAGGGTAATACATATACGTTTCATCTATTCCATGGAACAGAGAACTGTTATGCACCAGATCTATAACCTATCAAACTTCCAACATGTACTTAGTGTGATTGACTGCAACCACATCACTATTAAGACTCCCATGCATCCAGAAGCAGACAGATATATCAATACAAAAGGGTTTCCATCCCTGAACTGCCAGGTTGTGTGTGCAGCAGATAGCAGGATAACAAACATCATAGTGACACACCCTGGAAGTGTCCATGGTGCTGCCATATGGAGGGAAAGTGGTCTAAGGACTGCATTCCAGCAAGATGAATACTTGAGGGACTATTACTGGGTAAGTACAGGAACACAGATATAATGTAATGCTAAGGACATCCATGTAAGCATTATCCATGATGAAAACATATGAGTTCATTCCCTACTATCCACTGTGACTGTGACTATCCACTCAAGCATTAGCTAATGACCCTGTACAGAGCTGTCAAACCTTGCAGAGGAGGCCTACAAAAGAGCACACACAATGACAAAAAATACCACAAAGCAAGTCTTTGGTGTACTGAAAGCTAGTTTCAGATGTCTGGACACATCTGGAGTGCACTGCAATACACATCAGAAAAGGCAGCGCCAGTGATTGCTGTGTGTGCCATGCTACACAATTTGCTAACAACACATGGTGGTTTTCCAGCTGCCGGTGTGGGTGAACTATCCCAAGAGCCCCAGATGTCTGAAAATGACATCCCACAGAAGAGTAGGAGGACACAGGGGGCAGAAGAAACAGGTGTGGGTGATGAAGGGTGTGACTGCAAGTCCAGGTCCAGTCAACTTGGCAGCATCTGAAACACACCGTTGAATCATGACAAGCCATACGTACAGAAGTGCATACATTAAACATTGATTTTCAAGTGTTTCCCCACCACAGCAGCACAGAATGGCTCTAATGGCAATTACCCAGTAGATGTACCCATAATCATCAGACATAACAACATAATTCTAACATATAGCACTATGAACATATGCAAATCTATCATAACATGGATCATCAACTCAGGCTACAAGTGACACAGGTATGCATACAGACTCATAATGGCATATATGTGTGTGGCAGATAACAAGGGACATACCTCTATGAAATCCATTCCTATCTCTCCATTATCAAAAGATGCTAACAGAAAAATAACTCAGAACATAATGCAGAACTGTTGTCAATGCATAAAGCAACAAATATCAATGTCAGGGCATGCAGAACCCTGCTCGCACTACAACACTGCTGTAGTACTGCAATATCCAGGGATTCAATGGACTGTGCCACAGATAACATGTTTCATTTTGTGCAGCCAGTGTCACAATGACCTCACTGTGTCTGTGCTCCTACCCTTCATGCAGCACAACATGATCCATGGCACAGGCAGGTGCATGGATGTCAGATCCATGATGTCACTGGGAACATGCATTTGCCTGTAGGAGTAGGCAGACACTCTCTGACATGTGCCCATGTACACCAGCTACACATCTATGTCTACTGAGATGGGCATTATTGATGTGTTGTGGGGAAATTTCAAAATCATCAGCAGACTCAACATGGGGCTGTGGTCCACACACCTCATCCTGTTCACCAACTTATGTCTCCTCATTGTCAGAATGGCTGGACAATTTTTTCTCCACATAAGAAGCTACAGCCTCATCCACATGACCATCACCAATCTGTGTCCTGTGTGCCAGGACCATGCTGCCATATTGAGACACATCAGATCACACATCAGGATCAGTGGACGGGCTAATGAAGGATAAAGGCAGTACATTCTAAAAAAAGAGACAGATGACACAGGTCTGGAAAATATGCTTATAACACATGCTGGATATCATTAATTATATATGCCACATATATCTCACTACAATGTTACAGATAATAATGCCTTACTAGGAGGAATTATACATGTAGGGTCACAAAACCTATATAACAGGGCATTGACAATTATGTTATATATAGGTATGTACTTGGTTAGCTGCCCTTGTGGGGCATTTTAAGCCTAGCAAATATCCCTTTCAAAGGTGAGAGTCAAACCATATACTTTGCGACTGTGAGGTAAACACCTTAACTATTATACCAACTCTCAGCTCCATGAAACATGCATGACATATGTGAAGAATACTAAAATAATACACACCTGACATGTCCTTGTGGGAATATGGCACTGGAGGTGAGGGATGAAATGCAACTGTTAGGAAAACAAAGGCATAAGCACAGCATTCTTAATCACATACTTGCCAGCATGTACCATTCCAACATAAGGAAAGCACATGGTAGGTAATACATACACATACCAGTTGTTTGTGGCTGAGATGCTGATGGTGGCTATCATATGCAGGGGTAGAAAGACACAGTATTAATGGGGGACAACAACAGGCGTAACAGCAATGACATGTAGGAAACAGAGGTAATAGTATGCCAGTGACATCCTCTTGATGGGGTGAGTTTGTCTGTCATAATGCGGATCCTGCAGAGGGAAAGTACAGACAAATCAAACAGAGTCATGTATGCAGGCATGGTCATAGTCACATGATGACATATACAACAGAGTAACAGGATACAGTGATACTCACATGAAATATGGTGCACTTATTGGCCAGATGTCCCTGTGGAGAAAAACAGCAACATTAATTTCATACAACAAAGGTCTGCTACATATTGCTGCAACCTGTGAACATATCGGGGAACCATACTCAGTCTGTCTGCAGGTGCACCAGCATGGCTCATTCTCTCAGAAGATGTACCTGTATTTTGCAATGTGAGGGAAATATCAGTATGACAGTATACAGCACTATCATGACAGGAGGCTGAGGCAATAATAGGTAATGTATCCAAAAAATTCCAATGAGAACACTCCACGGCAAATAAAAGTAAACCATTTAATAGAATCTCAGATAATACATCAGTGGATAAAATAACAAATGGTCGGTACCCGTTAAAACAGTTAGCGCTTTCACATTTATGACAAATGCTTCTTCAGACTGTTAACTAAAAAAATCAAACACTAGTATTTAAATCTGAACTCATTAAAAGTCTGACCAATTATTTTCTATTGTCAATCAAGAGTTAATAATGAATTATCCTTTCTCATAAAGTGCTAGTGCTATACTGAAACCAAAAAATAAGTATGTATAGTATGAAAGCACAAGTTGTTTCATATGCTATAACAACATACTATAAAATGCTGATCAGACAACATCTAAAACTGTCTACAAAGACTCAGAATTAATGAAACTAATTGGTCACTTATACATAAAAATAAATAAATTAACTTTTCTATGCCACAAATGTGCTAGAATATATGCAAACATTATATATGCAAGAAATATGCAAAAATATGTTATATACAAGAAATATAAAAAGTATATATATATATATATATATATATATATATATATATGTATACAAAAAACATGTATATATATATATATATATATATATATATATATATATATATATATATATATATATACACACACACACACACATATTGAGATGCATAAAAATAGCTAAAAATGCCTAACTACATTCATTAATAGATATCTGATTTCCATGAAAAACCAAGTAAACTAAACTAAAAGTGGAACTAGGAATAAAACTATTTATTAGTATGTCAACATTATGTCTAATGTTGACAATCTCTAGCTTCCAAGAATGGCTTGAGAGAAACCCTATCATTCAGGCCCAATGATTTATCCGCCTGTAACCTCATAATCCACCTAGCTTCTCTTTGTTCTGTATAATTTCTATAGTTTCCTAGCCTACTATTTCTCTTGACTATCTCTGCTACAGTAAATTTAAAGCTGTGTTGTACCAAAAGTAAGGACGTGTTTCGCTATGGGATTGCTCTCGTCTTCTTTGCTAACTGCATAAATGTGTTCTCGTACTCTTTCATGTAGTGTTCTGTTGGTCTTACCTACATAAAAGTTACTGCATGTTGTGCAGGTAGCTATATATATCACATCCCTACTCTTGCAGTCAGCAAAAAAATTAAAGTTATATCTCCACTCTGTAGTGGGGTGTATAAAATGATCTCTACCTGACATATAAATACATTTATTGCATGACCAGCATGAAAAAGTACCTTTCTTGTTAGAGATGTCTATTGTTGGTTTAGTGTTTTCATAACATAACATTCTTTTCAAATTTTTTGTATTCCTGTAAGTGTAGCTCGGCCTCGATCCTACTATTTGTTCTATCTTGGTATCAACTGTGAGAATATTCCAATTTCTTAAAAAAAATCTCTAATTCTCTCATTATTATTGGTGTAGGGTATAACTATTCTGTTGAACTTCTCTCTATTGCTTGTTCTTGCTTGAATGTTGTCATCACTGTTTCTCTTATGTATAAATGGCTTTCCTATGGTATCTCTTTTCATGTCATTTCCTTGTTTCAGAATCACTGTCTCACTTTACTTATATCCTCTTTCTTGAAACTCATTATGTAACATGTCTATAGTACTCTTAAATTTGTTGTCATTACTCGTGAGTCTAGACGCTCTCAACATTTGACCCTTGACTATATTTTTATAAATGTGAGGAGGATGCATGCTGATACAATGCAACAATGTATTCTTCCTACATTATTTCCTATATAACTGTGTTTCTGTGTGCTGCCCTTCTCTCAATAGCAGCACATCTAGAAACTATTTGGTCAGCAGACCATTTTCCTATAAAAGATAGAAAATCGGTCGTCCTATTTATGTACCTAATAAAGTCTTGAAGTGTCTCAATACTTCCCTTCCAAATTAAATAGATGTCATTGACAAAACATTTATAGAATTGAATGTTATTACCAAAATACATGGTTCTAATAATGTATGTATACTCCCAATATGCCATAACTATGTTGGCATAAGAGTTGGCACAGGGAGTACCCATGGCAAGTCCCCTCTGTTGTATATAATATTATTCATTGTATACAAAAACATTATTTCCCAATACTATTTCCATCAACATAGCACATCTTATTATCAATTCTCTGGGCATCTCACTTTTTGTTAAATAGAGTCTCATATATTCTATGCCAGGTTAATTCGGTATGGAGGTAAATAGAAAACTCACATCTAATGTTACCATGTATTCTGATTCTTCTTCTTTATCTTGAAACCTATACTCACTTAGGCTTTCTATGAAATGTTGAGTATCCCTTACTATTGTGGCTATCTTATCTACAACATTTCTAAGATGTTTCTCAATATATATTGTTAGCCAGCGTTTACTGGATACAGTTGGTCTCATTGGTGGATTTACAATGGGCAGGATTTACGAAGCCTCCGTGTAAGAGTTACAAGTCTTACACGGAGGCTGCAGTTAAACGGTGTGACGTCAGCATGCCATGCATATTCATGAGGGCATGCTGACTCACACCCAAGGCTAACAAGGTCCGTGTAAGAAAGTAGGGGGCATGTCCGCAGGGCGAGTCCTGCAAACGGACATGCCCCCAGAAGAGTAACATTCCCGAAAGTAAACCCCACGACAGAGTCCGCGTAAATGTCAACAAACACAACACAACACATGCCCCCACAGACTATAAATATAAAATGCAAAAATGAACATGTTATATTTTTTGTATAAGTTTGAAAGATGTTTGCCCGTGATTGCGCTCGTTTGCGCGGGCGTGCCCTTTGCTTAGCCACAGTTAGCAGTCAGTGGAAAAGCATATAAGATCTAAATATGCAAAGTAAGCCAAGAAGCAATAGCGTAGCGGTAGAGACGTCGGCTGAAGAGGAGGCAGTCATGGTTCGAGTCCCACAACATCAATTTTTATTTTTAGTGAAATAAGCGCGAAACAATTCCTTGACATATATGTACATATATAAAATTATATTTTATGTAAAATGTAATGAAATGGGCCATGTATTTTGAAGAAATGTGTGATAATAAAAAAAAAATGTCAGAAGTGCCTATAGCTGAGCTACACTCTAACAAGCTGAGTATATCTGCCCGTAGGTGAGCAGTGGTTTAACAGGTGTAAAATGAGTGCCCGGGGTTGAGCAGCATTTTAACATGCTGAAACTGTGTGCCCGTAGCTGAGCTGAGTGTAATATGCGTGCTGACAGCCAAATGATGCGTAAACCAGCGTAACCCGTTTGCGCGGAGCTGCACACCATGCCAACAAGCTAACTGGCGGGCAACGTTGAGCAAGCTGTATCAAAACTGCCTTTACACAGACACACCTCCTAGCCAGTGTAGACAGTCATAAAATAAAAAAAGCAATGGCCAGGCACGAACTCAGGATACCAAGCATCATAGTCAAAGTACTGAACCACTAAGCCATGACAGTTGCTCTTAGAAATGCAGTAATAGCATATATATAGGAAAGAATGGAAAGAGAAGCATGACAAAGCAGGTTTTGTGAAGCTGATACAATTCCAAAATGGCCAATCAGAGATAAGTGCGGGGAAAACGGCATATATAAGCCCCATAGGCAGGAATACACAGCATAACTGATTGTGGAATCGATTTGCAGTCAGGATGGCAGGTGTATGAGAGGGTAGTTGCTTCCGAGCAGAGAAGTGGGGTGTTGAGGAGTCCAAATATATGGTTTGGCTCCTCGTCCATGATCATGAGGCCCAACTCATGCAGGGCCAGGTCCTGTGGGGAGCATACAAGGCTGAGGCATGGGACCGAATGGCACATGATCTCACCAGTGCCACAGGAATACCAAGGACTGGTGAACAGATCCGTCACCACCATGTGGACCTGAACAGACAGAAGCAGGACCAACTGAACCGTTGGATCCAGGAGGCCCGGCAAATGCCCAACGCCCCACTACTGAGTAAGTTACATGTAATTATTTATGTAAGAAGTTAACCTAGCTGATATTATGGAGATGTGTATTCCAATATTACTTCATTTATATTACAGCTGCAGGTGTCCGTTCCATGAACCGTCGAGCCCATGCCGATAGGCTTGTGAGGTTGTGCCACCAGGCAGGTTAGTAATTCTCTCCCTGTAACTGTTAAAAAATATAAGTATGACAGCTTGCAAAATAGTGCAGTGTAGTCACTTATTAATAAAAAGTGCAAGTAACAGTGTAAGAGAGATTCTGCTAGTACTGTGCGATTACCTAAGTGTGATGCAGCCTGTAATCGAAAAATAAAAATGAAACAAGTCTGAAATAAAGATGTTCCACCTGTAATATAATAGTACATAACCTGCAGCAGGCTGTAAATTACAGCTACACAAGCTGAGTAAAACGCATGTGTGAAATATATCCCCGTTTAAAATCTGAAACATGACACAAGTGAGACTGTTGGAAAGGATTGTTGTAACCAAATAAAACATGTCAATAAAGCCTAGAATTAAGTACCATCCTGAATTGTAAAAATAAAACAAGTGAGAGTGTGAGAAAGAGGTATGAATCCACCAATAAAGTTGTAATAACTCCTGAATAAAGTATACTGCAGTCAGTACAGAATGAAATGAATGTGACAGGCACAACCAAACAGTGAAATTTGTGGAATAAAGTACTGAAGCTGGAATGTGTGTCCCATAATTTAGATATGTTGCTGTACATTTGCAATATGCAGATAGTATGGTTGTATGAAATACCAAACATCCACAGTTGTCTAGAGCCATATAAAGCAAATGTAGCAGGATGCTGTAGCTGAACAGAGCCAGATATGAATGTGTATGAATAAAAATGCAATGTATATTAATGTAGCAATAACATTCCCATCACCAACATGCATACGTTTACACACAGGAAACTGTAGTCAGACCTGTAGTGTGTATATATCTGCAGCTAGTACAAATGTACAGCATATGTATAGGTATTTTAAGTTGTTAATGAAATATTTCTTTACCCTACCCTATAACCGCAAATAATCCATTCCACATGAAATGGGTATGTTTCTTCACAATTAACTCCCCTGGACATTTGTCCTGTTGGTTCATACATATTTGCATGTACGTTGATGCATGTGCCCTGTTCATACATCCAAACCTAATGGCCTGTTGCCATCAATCAACCCTGCATGTTGTTGGATTGTGTATTGTTGTTCAAATTATGCATGTGTTATGCTTGCTGTTCAATGGCTTGAATTTATGGGTGTTTGGTTAATGGGAATACTAATGCATGCCGTTACAACTAATTGTGAATGGTATTGTATGTTACTAACCCAAACTGTCATAAAATAATGCAAAACATAGGACGACAGGGAAGGCGGGTTCCAGCGGACCCAGCTCTCCCACCTCAGCTGGCGAGTGCACCTGGCAGTAGTGCCCAGGCCGGACCCTCCTCCGGTGGCCCTGTGCCACCTGCGGGTGAAAGCGCTGCAGGGGATGGGGCTCGTCCCCCCTCTGCAAGCGTGGCTGGAGGAGAACATCCACTCACCCTCTGTAGTGTCCGGACTGTGGTGTGTAGGGAGATCAGGCATGCTGTGCTTGGGCCCCTATGCCAGCTTGAGGCATGGGTGGCACAACTCACGGGTGTGCCTGTTGCCCGTCCTACACAGCCCCCAGCACAGCCCCGTCCTGGGCAGTGAAGGCACAGTGGCAACTGCCCATGGGTGGGGATCTCAGTTCCACTGTTGCTATCTGTGGGCTCATGGGCTCGAGATATCCAAACATCCGTCCCCATCAATTGTGTATCCCTCCACATGTGTCATACACCACCCCTGTATGCGTCTTGTTTGTCTTGTCTGTTAAACTCCCCAATCTTCCTCCCCAGCTATACCGACTTCCTGTACCTGACATACCACTCTCATCTGAAAAAAAAAAAGGGCACTCTGTACCCACAAAAAAATTACGCCCCATACATAGCTGCCCATTTTGCACACATGTCTGCTGGACATGTAAACTGGCAATTACAATTGGCTGTACAACAAATATTGTTGTCCTCACACCTCTCTCAGCGGTGGAAGGTTTCAAATTTCACACCAAATTACAAACATATGCACAGCTGTTGCTGATGAAGAAATGGGCAGCTATGGGCCTTTCCTACATCCCTCCTGCAAAACCCGAGCTTGTTTCCCTACTGTCCTACCCTCTTTGTGCCCCCTTTTTCACCACTTTCCTATCTCCCCATTTTCTTTTTTTTAAAAGAAATTAGGTGTGCGCGAGAGTAAGCACTTTTAAGCAGTAGTAAGCGGGTGTGCACTTCTGTGTGCTTAGCTAAGCGTGTGTGCGCGAAGCTAAGCGGCAGTGCGCATGCTTGAGCTCCGAACAAACCAGTGCTAACCCACTTACAACTGCTTAAAAGTGCCTTAGTCACTCTGAATGACAAGGCCTGTAGTTTGCTCAGCAGCAAAATAAAATACCTCTGTCAGTCTCGAACCCAGGACCTTGGAAACACTAGTCTGCATGATTTACCACTAAGCCATGACTGCTATACAAGAACATTGTGCTGAAATAAATATATCATGAAATAGTAGGAATTAATGTAAAGGGAATATTGCAAGTCTAGTACACAAAGCATGTCATGTATATTTACTGTCAAATCTAGTGGATTTGTAAAATAGTACTGTGTGAAGAGAAACAGCCATGCTAGTTGGTAGCTAGTAGGTAATAATGTCACAGTAGCACCTGGCAAGCCACACACATACTCAGAGCAGGATAAACACTGCCATAGTTGAATAGTTAAGAGCCCAGACATAGCAACTGTGACTGAGTTACAGGGATGTCCCTGATGTGAAAACAAATGTCAACTGTGCCCCAATGACTCCCTGTGAAATGTACTAACAGTAGGCAGAAAGGTGTTACAACACATGCAATGGTAACTATGAATTACTGAAAGTATGCACCACTTGCACATCACAAATGGTGTAGTAATACATATGCTCAAAATAACCCACAGTCACAACTGCAGAATATCAGAATATTTCATGGGAGTATCCCACTGATATGTACCATTCCATGAGGTTGATAAAAGATGCACCTGAGAGTATCTGAGACCTGCTCAGCAGCATGATCAAATACCCTTGTAAGTGTCAAGGCCCACACCATGGCCAGACCACACTGCATGCAGTACCACCCTACCACAACAAACACATAGGGAATTGCTGCCCAAACAGATATAGCAAGCATTACAAGCTGTGAATGTAAATGGAAAATAGGAAAGCCATAGCAACACATTACAGGAAAGACACCTAGCAGGCATACAAGGAGTGAATGTAAAGGGCAAATATTGAAGCCATAGCAACAGATTGCAAGAGCCACTGCTATATACCAGTTACACCACATTTCCCACAGGAAAGCACACACACCCATATACACAGTATTACTAGTCGTAGGTGTCAGTTTACATACACATGGAGAAGAGGAAACTGGAGGAAGGAATACTCAGGTTACAGTATAACATGCATTGCAGTGTCTACAACACAGCCTGAAATATGAGAGACATACCAACCCTTACACTCACAGAACAGTGTCCACAGCAAACCAACATGGTCCCCACCCTGATAATCTGAAAGGGCTACGCCTACCTAACAAACCTTTTTATAGCACTGTCCTGAAATCACAGTGAGAACTGCAATCACTACACAACAGGCTGCATGCAATTAGGAAATGCTGGCTAACAATTGGTGCAGAGGCCATCACATGGACATGTGCATATACCTACAAAAGCATCCTGTACTCCCACTCCACACATGCAATACTTTAATTGCACCCTCTGGAGGTAGAGACAGAGAGAGAGAGAGAGAAAGAGAAAGAGAAAGAGAAAGAGAAAGAGAAAGAGAAAGAAAGAGAAAGAGAAAGAGAAAGAGAAAGAAAGAAATAAAAGTAAAAAGTAACAACAAAACAAACAAGTTGACAGCAGGCCAAGTATCTGAAAGCCTAAGCAAACAGCTGCAACAAACACAGGTAATGTAAAGTACTAATAGAATAGTCTACATACTGTGAACCCTCCATATGTGTTATTGGTTTGTATCTATGTATATGAAGATGTGCATAGGGCCGGGGACATACTGCAACTGTCACTGAAGGCTGTACATACATATGTATGTGAAGGTAGCTATGTGCACATAGCAATGTAGGTTGTAGTGCAATGTACAATGTAGGTTGTACAGTAATGGATGTTCATCAGTACGTTACTGTGTATATACATATGTGGAACTAAAAAGGATTATATATATATATCTATCATGTGTATACATATGTATATCGAGATATGTATGTATATATATATATATATATATATATATATATATATAATATGCATATATGTATACATAGATAGAGAGGGATGTAGAAATACATAGACATATATAGTTTCACAGTGTCATAGTTTAGTACTAGGCTATCTGCCCTGGGGCATTTATAAGCCTAGCCATAGTGATGTGGCTTTCGCCACCCCATGTAATGGTACAAAAGTGTACAGAATAGATTTAGAATACTGTGCCTCTGTCTAGTAGTGACACAGTGAAGACCCCCTTACATAATAGAATTAGTTTACTGTGCCTCTGTCTAGTAGTGACACAGAGATGACCCCTGGGGTAAACCTATGATCTCCCATCCACTCGTCAAGATTTCACATGAAGAGAGTCAGCGAGGGGCTCTGCCTAACATGAACTGGGATTCTGTTCCAGACTACGGGAAGCCTCTGAGATACGAATCTGTCCCTCCAGCATGTTCTATTCATATTTGTGCTGAGGTTTAAATCTTTAGCTCTTGTGGTTCTGATGGATTTGGATTTTATGAGGTGGAGCATGTCCATCAATTCCTGATTGGACATGGCCTTGTACGTCAGGCACAGATCACCTCTAAGTAGGCGATATGCTACTGAATAGAGCTGGAGTTTCTTTAGTCTGGCAGCATATGACATATGTTGGAGACCCTTGATCCTCTTGGTGAGGTACTTTTGGGGTCTCTCTAGCTGTTGCAATTGCCGGGTGAGGTACATACCAAATGGGGCATAGTACTCATTCATGGGCCTGATAAGGGAGGAGTATAGGGGTACAATGACCTCCTTTGATCTGGATGTGAATCCCTACATGATAAGGTGGGCAAGGTAGGAAGTCTTTCTAACCACTTTGGCAACATGGGTGTCAAATGAGAGGCCACTACCGACTTGTGTCCCCAGGTCTCTGATTACCTTTTACATACTCAGTGGGTTACTGTCTATGTGATAATATGTGGGCACTTTGTTTTTCCCAAAGGGGATGACTATACATTATTTGGCATTCAATTTAAGGCCATGACTCAGGCACCAGTTGTCCATTGCAGTGAGGCCTTTCTGTAGGATGTATGTGTCAGCTGATGTATCGACTATGGCGCCTAGTATGCAGTCATCTGGATTTACATTTCAGCTGTTTTGCTTGTCTGTGATGCCAGAGTGGGGTATTGTGTCAAAAGCTTTAGTCAATTCCAGGTAGGCTGTATGGACTGCTTTGCCCTCGTCAATGGCTCTAGTGACTGTTTTGAAAAAGTCAACCAGGTTCAAAAGGCAGGGTCTGCCCTTTACAAAGCCGAACTGGGTGGGATCAAGTGTCTGTAAGTCCCCAATGTCTCTGTTTATGAGTTCCATAATGAGTCTTTCCATAGCTTTGCAGACCAGGCTGGTTAAGCTTATGGGGCGGTAGTTACCGGGTCTGTAGAGGTGCCACCTTTGTGGAGTGGGACTACTGTTGTTGTATGCCAGTGTTCAGGTACATATCCTGTAGTAAGGCTACGGTTGAATAGCATTTTATGTGCGGGTTTAGCTCCTCTCAGAGTTCACATAGCATGCAACCCGGGATACTGTCAGGTCCCATTGATGCTGTGTTTATAGCTTTGCTGAGAGCGGTTCTCAGCTGGACATCTGAGATGACAGGGAAGTTACATTCAGCTGGGATAAGTATTTCTTCTTTTGGGGGTGAGGGAGGGGAGAAATCTGCTCTGAACCTGTCTGCCAGGATGTTGGCAATATCTGTGTGTTCAGTGTATTTTCTGTCATTGTGAACTAACTCTGAACATATCTGAGGGTTTCCGCCCAGGTTTCTAACATAGCAGAAGAAGGCCTTGTGGTTATCTTTAGTGTCCATAGCGATTTTTCTCTCAAAGTTGGCCTTGGATGTTTTATGAGAGAATGTAGCTTTCTACTAGTGCTGATCAGAGATGCCTTCTCTTTATGGGATTTTGCTCTGTCGTGCAGTAGCTTCCTTCATCTGTTATACAATTTGTTGATGGCTGGGGTCCACCAGACAGGATGCCTGCCCTTGGTGGAGAGGGTCTTGGTTTTATTTGGGATTGCATGATCCATGCATTCTTGGAGATGTCCGTAGAAAGCATTTGTGAAGGATTCTGCATTGTGGGATGTGGTTTCCACTGGCCCAGTGGGCTTAAAGGATACCATCTCAGTTTTAAGATGTGTAAAGTCGGCTTTTGAGACGATTTTCACTGTAGTCTTTTGTGTTGGGGGTGGAGGTGGGATATGTATATTCAGGGTGATTAGTTTGTGGTCAGATGTCACTAGTGAGGTGTATACTTCCAGTGTGTGGCACATTGTCCCCATGTTTGTGTTGATCAGGTCTAGTATATTATCTCCCCTTGTGGGAGAGGTGACTAGCTGTTCCATTGCATTTCAATTTATGAATTCCAGGAACCTTTGGGCTAGGGTGTTTGGGCTAAAATAACGCACCCAGTCTATGTTAGGGTAGTTGAAGTCTCCCAATATGATGGTGTTTGGTGAGACATTCATATCCTCCAATGTCTTCAGGAAGGCTGAATGGGTTTCCTGAGATTGGGAGTGTGGTCTGTAACATGCTACCAGTTGTATAGCAGTTTTGCCTATGGTTAGTTGCACCTGGATGGTCTCTGATGCTTCATGTGTTGCCACTAACCTGGAGGTGTGGGTGTCCTTGATGAATATGGACACTCCCCCTCCCTTTTTGTTTTGGCCCGAGTTTTGGGGCCAAAAAGCATGATACGAGGTATAGCCTGGTAGTGCTGGGGTGCTCTCAGGAGCCTTGAACCAGGTTTCAGCTACTGCACAGACATCGAGATTGATAGAATATGTACATACAGATATATGTAATACACACATACATATATAGATATATGTAGATACATATACATATACAGACAGATCTGACTGTCAACAGATATGTCTGTATATGACTATCTCTCTCTCTGTCCCACCCCCTCTCACTCTCTCTCTCCCTCTGTCTCTCTCTCTCTCTCTCTCTCTCCCCATATCTATATCTATATATCTATATATATATATATATCTATATATATATATATATATATATATATATATATATATATATATATATATATATATCTATATATATATATATATATATATATATATATATATATATATATATATATATATATACACATCCATATATGTATATATATATATATATATATATATATATATATATACTGAGTGAGGCACATGTGTGCAGATGTATTGCAACAGGTGCCTGGTGACAAAGGCATGGAGTGAACACCAGTGTGGATACTGGAGTACCATACCCCATTCCAAAACACTGACACCAGTAACCACCACATATGTGCATGCCTGCCCACCACTGCATGTGTCAGGGGGGGACAGGGGCAACAAGTGTACAATAGGCTCCCCATTGATATACACAGTGGCACACTAGTCCTGTAATACCTGTACATGGAATGTGTCAGCAGACATGGTGTGTCAGCTATGGACATGTAGGTCACTGTACCCCTCTACACCCCACAATGTCCTACATGGTATGTACCTCCCATGACAGGTACAGATATGGAGAAGGACACAGACATACATAAGTAACTGTGTCAATGCACTCAAACACATTACCTATGCAGAGTGACTGACAAGACCACAGAGCACACCCAGACTACCTACATAGAGGTTACCACTGCTGGATATACATAGTTAGGTCACACCCATGACAGTTGTCCAACAACCATGGTAACACCTCCAACATCCACAACCCAAATTACCTATGTCTGTCGTCCTTGTCACCACAGTAAAGAGCACATGGTGGAGGTACAGGTCCCTACCCACAGATAAGACATACCCTGGAGTAAACCACACAGCATTAAGAAGCAAGGCTCCCCATGAGTAGATGTCAGACTCAGATGCTGAATGTTATGCAGATAGGTAATATGCCATATGAGTCACCCTGTGTAACTGTTTGACAGGAGCAGGTACGATCACATCACATGTGTCACAAGGGGCAGGGTAGCATAACAGTATGCTGCTGTAAGCCCAGGGCCAATAGCATACTACCTACCTAAGACACAATGCACACCCACGAACCCATTGCAAACCAAATATGTGAGGTGGAATGAGTGTGCCAGTGACTGGGTGCATGTTATGTACTGGTGTGATTGCTCACCATGACTGTCTGTCTGTCATGGTAGTGTGTGTCCCTGGTGTGAGGCCAGAGACAGATGTGTGAGGTATTGCGATCAAAACATACTACATTGCCATATGTTGTGCTGTGTTACCCTGTATGTGACTGTGGTGTAGGTAGGGTTATGGCAAGTAGGAGTAGTGTGCATTACCAGTGAAATATGTAACGTGCATTGCATGCAGTGCATGGGTTGATAATGTTCCCCATACAGTACCTTGATACAAACCCCCAGTGTGAGGTTGTGCATTGGACCTGAATTAGTGTGCTGACTGCTGGAGTATACTAGTCTGTCATATGGAGTGTGCCAGGTACTGTTGCACAGTTGTCGGCTGAGCACTGGTATATGGTCATTTACATGTGTATCCCCCAATAGACAGACAGATGCTATATATGGGGGTTAAGTTATATCACTACAGTCGAGTATTATGTGTATTATGTGTGCCATATTTTGCTGACATATATTGCTGACATATTTTTCTTCTCCTTTTCAGGGCTATGGTTCACCAGCGAAACCCTGTGTACTCCTCTGCAGAGGAGGAAGAGATCCACCAGAGCCTGGTGTGGGATTTCGCAATACTCTTTTCCCGCACCAGCCAGAACCAGCAGGAGAGGGCTGCACTGTGGCAAGACCTGGTCTGTTGGGTAAATGACATAGGCACACATAACTGGACATATGAGCAGGTACGCCATCACTGCAGTGATTTAATTAGAAATGTCTGTCAGCGTGCTTCGGATATCCACAGGCAACAGCTTGCCACAGGTGGTGGGGTGGCTAGACATCCCCCCCTCACCAGACTGGAGGGACTACTCCTAAGTGTTGTGGCTCCAGCCCAACAGCAACAACAGCAACAGCATACATGCGTAATGATGGAGGCTGGAGCCACCCAGCAGCAGGACACGGAGCGTGCAGGTAACATGCCATGTGTATAGTTGACTGTTCTGTACACTGTTAGTTTATGCATGTGTGAGGTGTGTCCTCAGTTTGTAGCTGTTATCTTGGTAATTATTGTGCAAAAGTGATATTCTCAATATCAGCAGTAGACCTGTGGAAGCCAACTGTTTCACTACTGAACTGTATCATACTCACAGTATCAATGGCACAATTGTGCCCACTGACAATAAATGTCTCATTTCTGCAGGTCTCTCTGGTGTAACAGCAAGGCAGCCTATCCATGCTGGTGAGTGAGTAATAACAATACCTTCAATACTCTTGATACTAATAGTAATAATAGGCTGAAGCAGTAGTGCTGTGTTTGATTGCAGGTGTGTTTGTGTCTGTGTGTTGATATCGCATATACTGAGGAGTGTGCATGTGTGAATGTGTGCATGTGTGCATGTGTGCATGTGCCCATGTGTGCATGTGTGCATGTGCCCATGTGTGCATGTGTGCATGTGTGCATGTGTGCATGTGCCCATGTGTGCATGTGCGCATGTGTGCATGTGTGCATGTGTGCATGTGTGCATGTGTGTATCAGTGGTGACATTGTGTACACATTGTAAACTGTGTTTCCTGTCTTACTACCACAGGTTCTGGTGCTGCTCTGGTGTTGTGCAGCAGGGAACCTGAATCAGCTGCCGTGGATAGTGATAATGATGATACCTGTGTAATGGCACAGGGAGGTGTGCCAGGGTCCGTCGTTGGTCAGCCAATTGACAGTACACAGCTGTCGACCCCATCAATGCGCACAGCCATCCTGCCAATACATCCTTTGTCACCAATGTCCCTAGGTGATGGACAGGATACAGTGGGCATTGACCAGGGTAATGTGGTATCGGTGGCACATGCATCCTCACACAGCAGCCATGGTCAGGGTCCTGACATGGTACCACACAGGCAGATGTTCAGGGGTTCTCGTGGGAGCATCTGTGGGCATACTGCCCCTGTCAGACGTGCCCACAGAGGTCTTTCAACCTCAGCTATGTTTCGGGCTGTAATGCAGGCACAGTCACGTATGGAACGGTACACCAGACAGGGTCTGAGGGAGCTGAGAGAATGCCGCACAGCTATGAGTGACAGTATGCGTGATGTTGCAGCTGCCATCCGTAATTTCACCGAGGTCATTGACAGACGTTGGGGGGACACATTAGATCTGTTCCACAACTACATGTCCATGAGCCAAGGCAATGGTGGATGGTTGAGGTGTCGACGTGGGCGTATGCCAGCAACAGCAGCAGCTGGCAGCCGTCGCGGATGACAACAGGCCCGCGGCCGCTCCCATAGTGCCAGCAGCAGCCCCAGCAATGCTGGGTCTGTGCTGTCATCAGACCGCCCCAGGAGACCACGTGCATGTGGCACTGGACAGGCCCAACAGGGACCTGTCTCCAGTCACCAACCACCTGCTTCTGATGACAGTACCCAGTCTGGCCTAGTACCTGATATGGTCCGTAGCACCCCTGCCAGGCACAGGTACCGTGTCCGTGGCCAGAGACAGTGATCTGTATGACCTGGCAGGTACAGTCTGTGGCTGTCCACAAACACCTGTATATGGCAGCCATGAGGTGGAACTGTGTGCATGCATACACACATGCGAATTGATAACACCTAGGGCTACAGCATACAAGCACACACTGCATCAACATTGCCCCATCTTGTACTGCTGTCCCTCACCAACACACAAACACAGACATGTCAATTGGTTGTATCAGTGGCAGACTCAGGCATACCAAGTACACACCCTGTGCATATGATGAAACTGTGCCACCTCCTGCATTCTGTAACATCGGTGCAGGAACAGGTTAACATGGTGCTGATGCACAGGGTGACTACATAGAAGTGTAGTAATAGTATCATGTTGTCAACAGTACAGTGTAATGATATCATTGTGGGTATATCCCAGCATGCCTGTTGCAGTTACAGTATGAATGTCATTGTATTGTTTTGTACACCCATAATAATTACCATAGTGTAATGTCTGCACATCTTTGCATACTGGTGGTGAGGCTGTCAACAGAAGGCCACCTACATAGGTAGCACAGGGATAAGAAAATGTAAGTATTGATACTCAATGATGGACATGTCAACTGCAAGTTGCATGCTGTCCACACACGACTCTGCAATGAGGATGTTTGAGGATGTTGATATCTGTGCAGTAATACACAACAGGTCCAAGACCCACAAGAGCACCCTAGCACTACAAGGTCACACCTCGTACCATGCATGACAGCCCCAAAACACAGAACTAACTATGACTGGAGGGAGAGTCTCCATACATGTCAAGGATACTGTGGTGCCAGGACAGGTAGCATACATCCTACAAAGTTTGGAACTGCTGAGTGAGGGCTCAGTGTCTGTTATTCGAAATGTGTATTAGTTCAGGTATGAGCACTTGGGTTTCAGGCCAGTTATTCTACATTACGAAGGTACATGGTCTGTACACTTGTGGGAGATGGGGCTGGACACAGCCCATCTGACCTGTGACTTTCTGGGTACAGGCTTATAGTGCCTGCATATATGCACTGTTACCTACTGGAAGTCGTACACCTTGTTTGTTGTAGCATAGTCTAGATCCAGGCCTGCTGACTGTAGCTTTGTTGGTATGCATGTCTGATTGCTATGTCCCTGAAACACTGATTCCACCTGCAATGCAGATTTACAGCACCTCTGTGGATCCCTAGTGACATCTATATTGCTTACTGTACTGATGTCCATGTCTCACTTGACAGAACGTCACTGTTTGTCCTGTTTGCATGTAAGTTGCCTGTAACACATTGCATATGACTTACCTGGCATTTGCTCACGAAAGCATTTATATATGCCAGCACTAACAAATCAAGAGCACTACACCCTCACATACTCACCTTGAGTACCTTGTTCCCCATTGGCCCTATGTGTTGTTACTTATTATGGGATTCACAATACTATAGTAGCATGTGCAAAGGTCACTTGTCAATGTCCTCTCTGGTCCAGTTTGTGAAACTGTGAGTCATGTGGCAATGTTACAGCTGCCTCATGTACACAGACAACCCTCTCCCCTTCCCATAAATGTACAACAGATGTGAGAGATGCAACCACATAGCCAAACTGGGGGCTAAGCTCTCTTAACTCAGTACTGGCATACCCTGTCAGGTGGAGTGGGATACTACAGTGAATACAATACCAGTCTCACATAGACCTGCCACGACAGCAATCCAAACACAGAAACACACAGGAACATTCTTGGAGTCTCAGAATAGCATCCTGCCTGAGCAGCAGACACCTGCGAAGCAGACACACAAGCAAACGTTACGCCAGAACAGAGCACGTGCAACACATAGCTCACAAAGCCTGTGTGCCAAACAGTCACAGCCCATACGGCTTAACAACACACCTGCTACAGTTGTAATAGGTACCTCTATCGTCAGGTACACTGCAGTCCCGCTCACCAGGCTGAACAAGGAGAAGGTCACAGTGAGATGCCCGTCTGGCAGTATGATCCACCACATAACACAAGCATACAGGTCACTCCAAGGCATGTACAAATATGACTCAGTCATTGTCCGTGCCAGTGTGAATGACCTGTGACGTACCTCCCTGGACTACATGATAGGGGACATAGAGGGGCTCTCTGAGCATGTGGCACAGGCTGGTATGACCCTGACCTTGAGTAGCATCTTACCCTCACCAAGAATGCTGCCACAATATGTTGACAGGATGATCAATTTCTACAATTGCCGTATGTTTCGGTGACATTCAAAGGGGATCCAATGCCTGTCAGCATGGGATTACATGCTAGACAAGCCACGTTGCTTTGCTAGGGACAGCTTGCACCTGTCACCCATGGGCCGTTGTATATTGGCAGAGGCTCTTGTTACACACATAGTGCCTTTTTATGCGAGGCTCAAATTACATAGCCACCCACAAAGGTATCACACGGGATAGGACACTAATAGTAATGCTACTCAACGCCAGCAGTGTAAACCTCAGGATGCATGCAGTGGACACTGTCCTTAGCATGGAGAACAGCAATATCCATGCAGTAACAGACTCCTGGTACAAGGCTCCCAGGTGCACCCCAGCACTGCCAGGTCATACCTCATACCATGCTTGTCGTCCCCTAAACATGCACCAAACCAGAACAGGGGGGATGTATCCAAAGGCACCACAGATACACACACCTCCAGGTTGGTGGCACAGCACAAAGCATCAGAGCCTATCCATGTGCAACTAACAGTGGGTTAGACTGCCTTCAGGTTCATAGCCTGGCACACACCACCCTCCCATACCCAGGAAACCCACTTGGCCTTCCTGACAACACTGGGAATATGACGGTCTCTGCAAACACCATTATATGGGTGGACCGCAACTACCCAAACATAGAGTGTGAGCATTACTCTAGCTCCAAGACCCTAGCTGAAAGGTTCCTAGCATTCATTCACTGAATTGCTATGGAACAACTTGTTACCACTCCCACAAGAGGTGGACACATGCTGCACCTGTTCATCAACAACATGTGGACTATATGCTCCAGATCAGTCGTGTTTCCCTCGCTGGTAGGATGACACCATATACGACTCACACTGTATATGCACGTACCACATGCAGCCCCTGCACAGAACACCACAGTCATACAGTTGTCTAATGCAGATTCCATGTATTCACATGAGGCAGGCTTCAGACATGGGAACTATTGAAGGTCACAGGTACATATGTGTATGTGGCACACACATACATCATGTGTGCATTGACATTACTGATATGATCTATGTCGTGCAATATTGGTAACACCCCCCCACACACACATGGACAAACTGTTTGACAAAAACACACATGGTATTTGTAGGATACAAACCCCTACCTAACTGTGTTATGACATTTGTGAGAGACGCAGTAGCAGAGCACGCTATTTGCATTACTGGGAGGCTTGCTTTCTCCTGCTGTACTTATAGGGTGCTGACATCATCAGTGTTTAGACAGTGGAATATGCAGCATGTGGTGTGTTGTACTAGTTGCCAAAAGGGACATTTCTCTTACACACACACTACTCCACCCCCCACATACACACACTGAGCACTTGCAGGATTCAATCCCCTACCTAACTATATTATGACACTTGTGAAAGACGCAGTAGCTGAGCATGCTATTCAAATGACTGGGTATCATTTGTGCTCCTGACATATGTATAGTGTGCTGACATCATTATTTATGAAGAGGTATGTACATCTGTCACTATCCATCAGTTAGGGGGAGAGCATATATATGCATTAACTTTGCTGAGGCACAGTGGCCTACTGTACTGTGGAGGCAGACACCAAATACACTGTGGATAGCCTTCTGTATTCCCTAGGGACAACAGCCTAGTATTGCACTCTACGGACATATGTTTACCTGTCAGATGCAAGTATCTGTTGCTCATATACTGTTTGTGGGTCTTTATTGCCATAGCTTTCCCTATCTCTATGAACAACTTGTGTTGTGGCAGATGATTGCATATGAGTGGGATCCAGTACTTTACTTATGTCTCTGTTGTAATTTCACTGTGTGCACTGGGCAGATTTCTGTATTGTGGGAGGTTCCTGTGTTAACACATACAAATGCCAGATATGTGTGTGCAACTGCTGAACTGTGACATGGCCTAAGTGTGTGAGCATGCCCAGTTCACAGTTTCTATGGCTTCTTGACTGACACGTCTCATTTATCTAAGTGTGCGAGCATGCCCAGTGTGAACTTTCCATATGTTGGGAATTGTGGTCCACCACATTTGTGTTTGTGTGTGGACTTCATCTATATTTCACATGTACAGTTGAGTGCTGGACGTCAGGTTGTGTTCTTACTGCCCAACTGCTTTGTGTCTGAACCTAACAGGCATTATGCTGTGCCTGCAGGGTTGCCATGGGATAGTATGCATACAGTTGTCAACATCCTTTCATACTGACCAAACAGTGTATTGTTGTATAGTGTACTGGTTCAGTACTTTCACTGTGGTGGACAGTATTATCGGTTTCAGTCCTATCACTGCTTGTAATATTTATAGTGAGCACACCAGACTGGTTGAGGGACAGTTGTGCAGATATGACCATGTTGCAATTTGTTCAGATATGGACAACATAGAAAAGGATTGTCCGACATTGTTAATGTATTCCACAACTTGTGTGGACAGTGACAAACAATGGCCATGTGCCCTAGGCCATTTGTAATGCTAGTCAGAGAGTGTTTGTCCTTCAACACACATATTTACTGGTGTTTGACATGACATATGTCAAGGTTAGTGTGCTGTGCCTCTGTCTACCCGTGACATACAGGTGATATCCAGGGTACACCTACCATCTCCCATCCAGTCATCATGATTCCTCTGGATGACAGTCAATGAGGGACTCCCTGGATAACCTGTACTGGGGGTTTAGTCATGAGTGGAGTGATCGTCTGGGTTATGGACCAATCGGTACAGCATGTCCTGTTTATGTCTGTGGCTTGGGCTCAGGCCTGTCATCTGCATAGGTCACCAGCATTCAGATTTTACATGTTGCCGGATGTCCATTGATTCCAGCTTGGTCATGGCTTTATACATCAGGCACAGATCACCTCCAGCCAGACGGTATGGCACTGTGTGGAGCTGCAGTTTGTTTAATCAGGCAACACATGGCATCTGTTACAGCTCTGAGATCCTCCTGGTGGGGTATTTGTGGGGTCTTTCCAGTTGATGCAGGTGCCTGCTAAGGTTCATCCCACAAGGGCCATTGTATGCAATTGTGAGGCTGCTGATGGATAACTGGAGAGGCACGATGGCCTACCCTGACCTAGCTGTGCTTACCTTCATGATTAGGTGGGTATATGGTATGTTTCTGTTACCACTACAGACACTTCGTTGTCACATGCAGGATATCTATCACCTTGTGTCCCCAGGTCTCTTATTGCTCCTGATGTACTTAATGGGTTAACACCTATGTGGTAATTTGTGGCCACGTACTGTGTTTCCACAGGGGATGACTATACACTATTCTGCATTTAGCTTGATGACATGGCAGTGGCATCACTTGTCTGTTTCTATGTGTGCCTTTTGTAGGATGCTTGTGTCAGCTGGAGGGTCCGATATGGTGGGCAGTTTGTAGTCATCTGCAAACCTGTTCAGACAGAGTCCTTCCATGTTGGCCTGTACCTATGTGACATATATAGCATACAAGAGAGGTCCCAGGACCGTGCCTTGTAGGATGCCAGTTGTACCTGGTTTGTAGTCTGACATGGCTGCAGCATGTCTGACCAGGTCAGTTCTGACCTTGCGCTGGTTTGCAACCCATCTACTTGGATAGGGGTTTATAGTTAGGCTGGTGAGCTTATCTGTACTGAACAACTGGGGTATTGTATGGAAGGGTTTAGCAAGGTCCAGATAGGCTGTGTGAACCACATTCCCCTCATCAATGGCCTTGGTGTGTGTTTCACATGAGCCAGACATGTTTAAGGGGCAGGATCTGCCCTATGAAAGCCACACTGGGTAGGGTCCAATGTCTGTAGGTACCCATTCTCGTTATTCCTGGGATCCATGATCATCCTCTCCATTACTTTGCCAACCAAGATAGTCAGGGTTGAGGGGTGATAGTTTGCAGTATCCATTCAGGCACCACCTTTGTGGTGAGGGACCACTGTTGCTGTACACTGCTCTTTGGGTACATATCCTGTGGTAAGACTGTGAGTGCACAATAGTGCTATTTGGTGTTCCATTCTTCTTACAGTACTTGTTGGACACAACCCAGAACACCATCTGGTACCATTGATGCTGTGTGGTTTGCTTTGTAGATGCTGGCTGTTACCTCAGCATCTGCAATGTCAGGAGGCCAGCACTCTGCTGGGATAGATATGTGGCAGTTTGGTGCTGGTGGGGAGTTTGCAAAGAATCTGTTAGTTTGGATGCTGGCAATGTGTGTGGGTTTGGTGTATTGCTTGTGATATTTGAGTACTGCAGAGCATATGTGTGGATTGTCACCATGGTTCCTACCATCAGTTAGGACAGCTGTGTGATTATCGTTTGTGTCCTGCACAATTTGTATCGTCATAGGTTCATAGGTTCATACTAGGCTATCTGACCTGGCCATGTTGGAGCATAGACAGACTGTGTGTGTCTTTTGACACCCCTTGCAATGTGCATATTATGCCCATTTGGGGTTTACTTTACTAGATGTGACACAAGGATGGCCCCCTGTGTACACCTACTATCTCCCACGCACATGACCGGATTTCTCTTGTTGTGTATGAGTGTGGAGCTCAGCCTATCATGGACTGGGATTCTGTTCCAGAGTGTAAGGAGCCTCTGGGTTATGGACCTGTCCCTCCAGCACATCCTATTTATCTATGTGTGGAGGTTCAGATATCTCACTGTGGTGTCTCTGCTGGATTTGGAGTTTCTGCAGTGGAGCATGTCCATTAATTCTGGATTGGACATGGCCTTGTACATCAGGCATACATCGCCTCTGTCTGGGCAGTATGTATGTGAATTGGGCTGTGGTTTCATCAGCCAGGCAGCAGATGACAAATGTTTGGACCCTTTATCCTCTTGGTGAGGTACATTTGGGGTCTTTCTAACTGCTGCAGGTGTCGGGTAAGGTACATCCAAACTGGGGCATTGTTCTCAAGTATGGGCCTGATAAGGGAAGAGTATGGAGGCACAGTGACCTCTCTTGATCTACATGTGCATCCTTTCATATTAAGGTGGGCAATATAGCAGATCTTCCTGGCCACCTTGGCAATGTGAGTGTCACATGACGGGTTACCGTCCACTTGGGTCCTTATGTCCCTGATTACTTCTTCCATACATAATGGATTGCCACCTATGTCATACTTTGTGTGTGCCTTGTTTGGTATTTGTTGAGACATTCATACTCTGCAGTGTCTTCAGGAAGGCTGGCTGGGGTTCCTGGGTTTGTTAGGGTGGTCTGTAGCAGGCTGCAAACAGGGACACAGTTTGAGCCACTGTTACTTGCCCGTGGATAGTCCATGCTGCTTCTTGCTGTGGTACCAACCTGGGGGTGTGGTTATCCTTGACAATTACTGATAGCCACACCCCTATTGTAGTGTGTTCCATGTTTTGGAGCTGTAGAGCATGGTATAAGGCATAACCTGGTAGTATTAGGGTGCTCTTCTTGGCCTTGACCCAGGTTTCTGTTACAGAACAGATATTACCATTCTCCATGCTGTGGTGGGTTTGGTCTGCATGCACCTTGCAGGTTAGACTTCTGGCATTGGGTAGCATTACGTCCAGGTTGTTATCCCTTGTGCTACCTATGGCGGTGGGTTTGTGTTTCCAGCCTTACCCATTCAAGGCACAGTGGGGGTGACAACAGCCTTTGCCAGTATCCACACAGCCAGGTGTGCTGGGTGCGTGCCATCCCTAGCAGGTGGAGCATCATGTCTTGCTCAGCATGTTATCCCAGGCTGTCAGCCATTTGTTCCCCTTTGCTAACAGCAATATTTCAGCCAATTATTGTACTTGATCTTGTTGTCTTCATAGTGTGGCATCATGCTTGGTGAGGGTGAGATGTTAGGCAGGGTCTTCATGTTTGCATATACTAGATGGTGTTACATTGCTTAACACATGGCAATCATGCCTCAGGTGGTGCTGCAGGGCTGCCTATGTCGGATGCACATACTACACTCCCTGTACATGTTTGAAAGCAGGTTGTGTCATGTTAGGCATCCCTGTTACTATATGAGTGAGTCAGAGAGGGGTATCATTCCCAGGGTTCCTACTGAGCCAGTGTATGTGCTATGCGTTGCCTCTTTGCCAAGGCCAGGGCATACTGGGCATGCCTCCTTCTGCCTACTGGGGCAGGCTCAGGTTGTTCCTCCTCCGAGTCACGCTCTGCCTGTGATGGCCTTGGCAATGGTGGGGGGCTGTTTGTCCCGGCCCTATGCTGGTCCTGCTGCAGCTGTTTTTGCAGAATCATATTATGTAGCATAGCACATACCATGACAATTTGGGTACATGTAGTTGGTGAGTACTGCAAGGCTCCACCAGATGTGTCCAGGCACCGGAACCATGACTTGAGCAGCCCAAACACACACTCTATTACATTTCGTGTTTGTGCATGTGCCTCATTATGGCATTCTTGTTCAGGTGTGTGTGCATTTCTGATGGGTGTCATCAGCCATGGCTCCAGTGCATATCCAGCATCCCCCACTAAGTGACCATGTGGGATGTCCCCATTGGCAAATGTCTGGTACAGCTGCGTCAAATGTCAGATATGGGAATCATGATAGCTTCCAGGGCAACCAGCACACACATTCATTATTATGCCCTGGGCATCACACACAACCTGGCAGTTGATGGAGGGGAAGCCCTAGCGGTTAATGTAGGCCCTACCCCACTCACCGGCTGGTGCTTTGATGCATATGTGCATGCAGTCTATTGCACCCACTACCTCAGGGTATTCCGCTATTTGCTGGAAGAGACGCATATTGCTGGCCAATACCTCACGGGAATTGGGGAAATATACATGCTCACCGACATGTGCTGACATGGCATCCAGGAACTGGTGCAGTACCCTGGAAGCTGATGCCTGTGATATCCCCATCATATCACCAGTTGGTCTCTGGAAGGTACCTGTTGCTAGTATTCTTAGGCCAACACATACCTTGGTTTCCACTGGGATGGGTTCCCCTCTGTTGGTTCTGTGTGTGAGGCGTGGCCTGCACAGCTCAGCAATTTGCTGCAGGAGATCTCTGTCCACTCTATAGTGCTCCACTATCTCTAGCTCATGTAACCCCTGTTAGGTGACCCTGGGCCTGTACACTCTTCTCCGTCTCCTCACTGTGGGTTGTCTGGCAGCATTTGCATTGTCACCACCCTCAGCAAGTCTCCTATGTCTCCTTATAACAGCTATGGCAGCCCCTAGCATGTTTGGTCTGAGTGCAGCTTTTTCAGTTTTCACTTCTAATAGCTTACTCCTGTCTTGCAGTGTCTCTTGAGAGAAACATACTGCAATGCTGTTTGCAGTGTTTTAAGTGCTGGGCTGGGCTAGTATTCTGCCTGTGTAATTGCCTGCTTCTAATTGTTTTCACCTGCTAACTCTACCAGTATTCCCTGCTAGCTTCCTACGATTTCTTCTGCTTCCTTTTCCCTCTCTGTTTCCTCAGGGGGGAGCAGCGTGCATACCAGCGAAAACACGCTCACAGTGGCTACCATGCATGCACACATGCTTACACGGACTAGAATCTGCTTATTCGGGTTAAAACGCACGCAAACCAGCGCAAACAGGTTTACAGATCTTTTAACAGGCTCCTACATGCTTACTCTGCCTTACACGCGCGCACTCTGTCTTACTCGTGCCTGCCAGCGCCCACACGGGCGCATGCACGCACAGCAAGAAACTTTGGTGTTAGCCACAGTGTACACCTTCCATTTCTTGACTTTCCCATGGTTATCTGTTGACACTCCTCTTTCTATGCTGTGTGACTGACATCTTTCACATACCACTTTGCTCCAATGAGCTTGATTTCTTTCTAACATTCCCCCCTGTGATGTCACCTATCTCCTACTCTGTTACTCCCCCTTATCTAACTCTTACACTACACGGGATGTGCTCATTTGCTATGTGGTAGTGAGATTCCCTATCCTACCACTCATTTACATGGGATTGCCTACTAATGCTTAGTTACGTGTCTTACACTCAGCTTACCCCCTTAGCAACCACTAAACGGTGGCCATGTTGTTTTCAGTCTGCTAGTCCCTGCATTGTAAATCCATGCATTGCATAAAACCCACATTTGTGGGTTTCAAACCTTTATTTTTATGTCTTATTTAGCGCAGCCCATTTGCGTGGGGCTGCGCTGCGTTTAAACCTCGCCGATCGCCGAAAAAAAAATATTTTATTTCATGTTTGCATCGGGTTACCGTGCCAATGGCCACATATTTGGCCATTGGCATGCTGCCTGATACATATGCACACTTTATTTGGAGCTGTCATGGCTCCTTTGTGTTATTTGCAGAAACGTACTCAGTTGTCAACTGAGTACATTTCTGCACCTAACACGACTCTTACACGGGCTGGTTTTAGCTTCGTGGATTGCTAATCTACCTCATTTGCATGCCTTTCGGCTGCAAGTGCGGTAATTAGCATATCCACGCCCTGCCCCTGTAAGAGATATTTTAGCTGGTCTCTTACACGGTATTTTTGGGCTGTTCCTGGATTGCGATGGCTGCATGGAGTCTTACACTACTCTTAGACTCCATGCAAGCCATCGTGAATCCTGCCCAATATCTTTATGTACTTTGGGTAGTCCCCTAAATGTAGTAATTGTAGGTGTTTCTTTAAGGAAATACTTGTATAAATCAAAGTCTATGACTTTACATAAAAATAAATCATAAATCTCATCCTGCACACCATTTATAACTTTGCTTAACTGTTGAATTTAATACTGTATATGTCGCCTCATCTTGCAGAAGTTCTTTCATCTTAAATTCATATTTATTTCTATCCAAAATCACTACTGCTCCGCCTTTATCAGCAGATCTTATGACTATATTGTTACTAGTTTGTAGTTCTTTAAGAGCCTTCTGTTCGTCACTATTTAAATTGTGAAAATCACCTCTATTTTTACTATTGTTTTCTCTATAGAGTGCTAACAAGTCCCATTCACATGCCTTCTCAAAAGTTTCTAATAAAGGATTCATTACTGGCATGTAAGTGGAGGGTTTCTTAAAATGAAACTTAATATTCTCGTTCCTGATGCTATGATGCTGTCCATCACAAAAACTTAATTTTAAATTAACATTCCTTGTGAACATTTTAAGGTCTACTAAAAATCAGTACAATCTACATTTTTTGCTGGTATGAATGAAAGTCCCTTATTTAACAGCTTCATTTCATGTGCTGTCAATTCATAGATAGAAATATTTATAACTAATTAAGACTCACTGGTTTTAATTTCTTTTTTTGAAATTCTAGTCTCTCCTCTGGAAACTTTCGTTTTCATTGATTCTGTTGAGGAGACCATGTGAACTTCCGATCCACTCGTATGGGTAATGGAAAAGGGTGAAAAGCAGTCAGAGTGAAAGTAGGTGTTTACTTCCTCGTTGATGTCTCTTTATCGTGTATCTCCTGAAGTAAAACATTGGCGGTACTTGTAGATGGCTTGGAAGAGCAATCATTAATTGAAACACAGTTATTTTCTATTGTTGTTTCCTTTTCTCTCCTTGATGTTGCTTCCTCCTCTCTCGTTAACGGCTCTACTGGTGTAGGCAGAGGGGCGAGTCCTCTGTTAGAATGTCCCGCATTAGAACTATGTGTGTTTGCTTGGTTTCTCACTGTGTCCCGTGACCAAGCAAAGACTTGCCCATTTTGAAAATCTTGGAAATCTCTTTCCAATTTCTTCCTCTTGTCTTGTAGTAATTTATTATCTAACAGCGCTAAATGTGAGCTCACTCGAAGTAAAAACTCCTTCATCTCACTAACTGATATTAAAGTGTTCAGTTCTTGTTGAAGCATATTAGACTCTGTAATTAGATCAGCCTTGACACTCAAGTATTGATCTATTAACAGTTTCATATATCCACAGCTTGTATCCATATTTAGCTGTTGCCATTTGGATAACAGTTCAGGGTATGTGTCACCAAAATTGGGCATCTTGATATACTGATATCTTGAGAAATATTGAGAAACATCTTAGAAATGTTGTAGATAAGACAGCCACAATAGTAAGGGATACTCAACATTTCATAGAAAGCCTAAGTGAGTATAGGTTTTAAGATAAAGAAGAAGAATCAGAATATATGGTGACGTTAGATGTGAGTTCTCTATTTACCTCCATACCGAATGACACTGACATAGAATATATGAGACTCTATTTAATAGAAAGAGAGATGCCCAGAGAATTGATAATAAGATGTGCTATGTTGATGGAAATAGTATTGAAAAAAAATAAAAATAAAGTGTTTGTATACAATGAATAATATTATATACAACAGAGGGGAGTTGCCATGGGCACTTCCTTTGCCAACTCTTATGCCAACATAGTTATGGCATATTGGGAGTATACATACATTATTAGAACCATGTATTTTGATAATAACATTCAATTCTATAGACGTTTTGTCAACAACATCTATTTAATTTGGAAGGGAAGTATTGAGACACTTCAATACTTTATTATGTACATAAATGGACGACCGATTTTCTATCTTTTATAAGAAAATGGTCTACTGACCAAATAGAGTTTCTAGATGTGCTGCTATTGAGAGAAGGGCAACACATAGAAACACAGTTATATAGAAAAGAATGTAGGAAGAATACATTGTTGCATCTTACCAGCATGCATCCTCCCCACATTTATAAAAATATAGTCAAGGGTCAAATGTTGAGAGTGTCTAGACTCATGAGTAATGACAACAAATTTAAGAGTACTATAGGCATGTTACATAATGAGTTTCAAGAAAGAGGATATAAGCAAAGTGAGACAGTGATTCTGAAACAAGGAAATGACGTGAAAAGAGATACCATAGGGAAGCCATTTATACATAAGAGAAACAGTAAAGACAACATTCAAGCAAGAACAAGCAAAATAGAGAAGTTCAACAGAATAGTTATACCCTACACCAATAATAATGAGAGAATTAGAGATTTTTTTTAAGAAATTGGAATAGTCTCATAGTTGATACCAAGATAGAACAAATAGTAGGAGCTACACTTACAGGAATACAAAAAATTTGAAAAGAATGTTATGTTATGAAAACACTAAACCAACAATAGACATCTCTAACACGAAAGGTACTTTTTCATGCAGGTCATGCAATCAATGTATTATATGTCAAGTAGAGATCATTTTATACACCCCACTACAGGGTGGAGATATAACTTGAATTTTTATGCTGACAGCAAGAGTAGGGATGTGATATATATAGCTACCTGCACAACATGCAGTAGCTTTTATTTAGGTAAGACCAACAGAACACTACGTGAAAGAGTACGAGAACACATTTATGCAGTTAGCAAAGAAGACGAGAGCAATCCCATAGCGAAACATGTCCTTACTTTTGGTACCACACACAGCTTTAAATTTACTGTAGCAGAGATAGTCAAGAGAAATAGTAGGCTAGGAAACTATAGAAATTATACAGAACAAAGAGAAGCTAGGTGGATTATGAGGTTACAGGCAGATAAATCATTGGGCCTGAATGATAGGGTCTCTCTCAAGCCATTCTTGGGAGCTAGAGATTGTCAACATTAGACATAATGTTGACATACTAATAAATAGTTTTATTCCTAGTTCCACTTTCAGTTTAGTTTAGTTGGTTTTTCATGGAAATCAGATATCTATTAATGAATGTAGTTAGGCATTTTTAGCTATTTTTATGCATCTTAATGTGTGTTTATATATATATGTATATGGAAACACTTCACATAATCGAATGACTGAAATTTCGAATTTCATATGGTCGAGACCATATGATCGAGATTTTAGTAAATCGAATGTGTGTAGTGTTCAGAAATAAGACTTTACTTACCTTAATACATTACATGCACACAGAGACAAGTATTGTTGTATGCTCTGTGTAAAAGTGAAGTTTGTGTTTTTTTTTTTTTTTTGATGGTTTCGCTTCAGAAGTTCGAGTTTCCGAAACTCGAGCTTTTGGTTTCGGTTATTTGCAGTTCGAGATTTTGGCAATTCGATCTTCTGAAGTGAATCCATATATATATATATATATATATATATATATATATATATATATATATATATATATATATGTTTTTGCATATGTATATATATATATATATATATATATATATATATATATATATATATATATATATATGTATACTTTTTATATTTCTTGTATATAACATATATTTTTGCATATTTCTTGCATATATAATTTTTGCATATATTCTAGCACATTTGTGGCATAGAAAAGTTTATTTATTTTTATTTATAAGTGATCGATTTGTTTCATTAGTTCTGAGTCTTTGTAGACAGTTTTAGATGTTGTCTGATCAGCATTTTATATTATAGGTTCATAGGTTCATAGGTTCATACTAGGCTATCTGCCCTAGGGCATTTATAAGCCTAGCTAGAGTGTGTTTGGCTTTCGCCACCCATTTTAAATGAATTTTGCTATGCCCTTTTTCGAGGTTAGTATACTGTGCCTCTGTCTAACAGTGACACAGAAGTGATACCCGGGGTAAACCTACAATCTCCCATCCACTCATCAAGATTCCTCTTGAAGAGAGTCAATGAGGAACTCTGCCTAACCTGGACTTGGATTTTATTCCAGAGTGAAGGGAGCCTCTGGGTTATGAATCTGTCCCTCCAGCATGTCCTATTTATTTCAGTGCTGAGGTTCAAGTCTCTCAAGCGCGTAGCTCGATGGGATTTGGATTTTCTGAGGTGCAGCATGTCCATTAATTCCGGGTTGGACATGACTTTATACATCAGGCACAGATCGCCTCTGAGCAGGTGGTATGCCACTGAGTAGAGCTGGAGTTTCTTTAACCGGGCAGCATATGACATCGTTTGAGCCCTTTGATTCTCTTGGTGAGGTACTTTTGGGGTCTTTCCAGTTGCTGCAGGTGTCTGGTAATGTACATCCCAAAAGGGGCATTGTACTCAATTATGGGCCTGATGAGGGATGAGTAAAGAGGCACGATGACCTCCCCTGATCTAGATGTGAATCCCTTCATGATTAGGTGGGCTATATAAAACGTTTTTTCTAACCACTTTGGCCACGTGGTTGTCAAATGAGAGATTGCTAGGCCACGTGGTTGTCAAATGAGAGATTGCTATCAACTTGGGTCCCCAGGTCCCTAATTACTTCTTCCATACTTAATGGATTACCACCTATGTGGTAATTTGTGGGCACTTTGTTTTTGCCAAAGGGGATGACTATACACTTTTTGGCGTTTAACTTGAGGCCATGGCTCTGGCACCAGTTGTCTGTTTCTATGAGGCCCTTTTGGAGGATGCTTGTGTCGGCTGGAGAGTCGATTATGGCACCCAGTTTGCAGTCATCTGCGAACTTGGTCAGCCACAGTCCTTCCGTGTTGGCCTGTACCTCCGAGAAATATATAACGAACAAGAGAGGTCCCAGGACTGAGCCTTGTGGGACACCACTTGTAACTGGTTTGGAGTCTGACATGGCTCCAGCAATTCTAACCATGTGGGTTCTGTCCTTGAGCCAGTTTGCAACCCATCTAGTGACATAGGGGTTTATATTTAAGCTGGTGAGCTTATCTATAATGCCCGAGTGGAGTATTGTATTGAAGGCTTTTTTGAGGTCAAGGTAGGCTGTGTGGACCACCTTCCCCTCGTCAATGGCCTTGGTGACTGTTTCAAAGAAATCGACCAGGTTTAAGAGGCAGCATCTGCCCTTAACAAAGCCGAACTGGGTAGGATCTAATGTCTGTAGGTCCCCAATATCTTTATTTATGAGGTCCATGATGATCCTTTCCATCGCTTTGCAGACCAAGCTAGTCAGGCCTATGGGGCGATAGTTTCCAGGATCTGTTAAGGCACCACATTTGTGGAGAGGGACCACTGTTGCTGTACGCCACTCTTTGGGTACATATCCTGTAGTAAGGCTGAGATTGAATAGTAGTTTTAGGTTTGGGTTTAGCTCTTCTTGGAGTTCATGTAAGATGCAGCCCGGGACACCGTCTGGTCCTACTGATGCTGTGTTTTTTGCTTTGGAGAGGGCGGCTCTTACCTGAGCATCTGAGATGTCAGGGGGGCAGCACACTGCTGGGATAGATATTTGCCCTTTTGGTGGGGAGGGGGTGGAGAAGTTTGCGCTGAATCTGTCAGCTAGGATGGTGGCAATGTCTGTGGGTTCGGTGTATTTTGTGTCATTTTGGACTAATTCTGAGCATATCTGGGAATTCCCACCCAGGTTCCTGACATAACTAAAGAAAGACTTGTGATTACCCTTAGTGTCCTGTGCAATTTTTCTCTCTAAGCTGGCCTTAGACGATTTTATGAGTGCCCGTAGTTTTTTGCTAATACTGATCAGAGATGCCTTCCCTTTTTGGGATTTTGCTCTATCATGTAGTAGCTTCCTGATTCTATTGTATAGTTTGTTTATGGCTGGGGTCCACCAGACAGGACATCTGCCTTTGGAGAATTGGGTCTTGGTTTTATTTGGGATTGCATGATCCATGCATTCCTGAAGGTGTTCATAGATTGCGTTTATAAAGGAATCTGCGGTCTGGGCCGTATTTTCCACAGGCCCGGGGGCTTTGAAGGATTCCACCTCGGTTTTGAGGACTGTGAAATTTGCTTTAGAGTAGTTTTTCACTTTGGTTTTCTGGGCAGGGGGTGGGGTCGGGATGTGAATATCCAGTGAGATTAGTTTATGGTCTGATCTTACCAGTGAGGGATACACTTCTGGTCTGGAGCATAGAGTCCCCATGTTGGTGATGATCAGGTCCAGTATGTTTTCCCCTCTTGTGGGAGTGGTAACAAGTTGTTCCATAGCATTTGAGTTTATAAATTCTAGGAACCATTGGGCTATGGTGTTGGAGCTAGAGTAATGCTCCCAGTCTATGTTTGGGTAGTTGAAGTCACCCAATATAATGGTGTTTGGAGAGACCTTCATATTTTCTAGTGTTCTCAGGAAGGCCGAGTGGGGTTCCTGGGTTTGGGAGGGTGGTCTGTAGCAGGCTATAAACTGGAAGGCAGTTTTACCCACTGTTAGTTGCACATGGATAGTCTCTGATACTTCGTGCTGTGCCACCAACCTGGAGGTGTGTGTATCTTTGATGAATATTGATACTCCCCCTCCTTTTGTGGTTCGGTCCAAGTTTTGGGGCTGAAAAGCATGGTATGATGTATAACCTGGTAGTGCTGGGGTGCTCTCGGGAGCCTTGAACCAGGTTTCTGTTACTGCACAGATATCAATGTTCTCCATGCTAAGGAGAGTTTTGAGTGCATGCATCTTGAGGTTTAGACTTCTGGCATTGAGTAGCATTACTCTTAGTTTCTTATCCCTTGTGATACCTATGGAGGTGGGTTTGTCTTTTGAGCCTTGCCAAAAAAAGGCACTATGGGGGTGGCAAGAGCCTTTGCCAATATCCGAAAGCCCAGGGGTGACAAGTGCAAGCCGTCCCTAGCGAAGCATCGTGGCTTGTCGAGCATGTCATCCCAGGCTGACAGGCATTGGATCCCCTTTGAATGACACCAATACTTAAGCCAATTGTTGAAATTGATCATCTTGTCTTCATATTGTGGCATCATTCTTGGTGAGGGTAAGATGCTACTCAAGGTCAGGGTCATACCGGCCTGGGCTACATGCTCAGAGAGCTCCTCTATGTCTCTTTTCATGTAGTCCAGGGAGGTGCATCTTAGGTCATTCACACCAGCATGGACAATGACTGAGTCAAATTTGTACTTGCCTTGGAGTGACATGAGTTCTTGTGTTATGTGGAGGATCCTAGCGCCTGACAGGCAGCTCACCGTGACCTTCTCCTTGGTCAGCCTGGTGAGCGGGACATCAGTGTGTCTGATGATAGAGTCACCTATTACAAGTGTATCAGGTGTGTTGTTTAGCCTTAAGAGCTGTGACTGTTCGGCACTCTGGCTTTGTGAGCTATGTGTTGCACGTGTTTTGTTTTGGGGTAGCGGTTGCTTGGGTGTCTGCTTTGGAGGTCTCTGCTGCTTAGGCAGATTTTTATTTAGAGCCTTCGAGTATGTTTTTGTGTGTTTAGGTGTTTGGTTAGCTGTCGTGGTAGGTCTATGTGAGACTGGAATTGTAGTGAGTGTGGTTTCCTTCTCCTCTTGACTGGTTACGCCAGTACTGAGTTGAGAGAGCTTAGCCTCCAGTTTGGCTATATGGTTGCATCTCTCATATGTGTTGGAATTTGTTGAGAGGAGGAGAGGGTTGTCTGTGTACATGAGGCAGTTGTAACATTGCCTCAAGATACCTAGATTCACCAGCTGGACCGGAGAGGAGATTGACAACTGACCTTTGGACATGCTAGAATAGTATTGGTAATTCCTTTATAATTGAAAAAAAGGGCCAGTGGGGAACAAGGTATTCAAGGGGAGTTTGTGAGGGTGTAGTGCTTTTAATTTTTTAGTGCTGACTTATATAATTGCTTTAGTGAGCAAGTGCCAGGCTTTAGAGTAGGAATAGGGTGTTTATTATGAGAACTAGATCAGTTCTAAGGGAAAAAGTGAAGAGCAGACTTTATGGAACTGAGAATGGTTTAAACCCAATTAAGCAGTGCTGCCCAATGCTGCGTTATGCACAAAATCGCGCAAAGCCATGCCAAAGCAGGTTTTATACAGGGGGACTTGAAAGAGCTAGAAACTGGCCCAAAACGGCCAATAGACTACCAGATTCTTGTGCTGGGAACACTCCTCCAGGGATAGATAGGCTGCTCTAAGCTCCCCACTACCACTGGTGACAAAGAAGCCTCCCTTTATCCAAGAAAGGAAATGGGCAACACAGGAACTTTCCAAAAGTCCAGAATACAGCAAAGCCTGTATTTGGACTACTCTAGGTCAGGAAAGACGGGAAACAAGGATAATTTTTTGTTTTTTTTTCTTTTTTGCAACAAACAGCAGGAAAATGCAATAAATATGTAACACAGGCTAGCGCACTTGAGTGTGTAGCCTCAACAGGTAAATGCAACAAACAGGACAAACTTTAAAAGTGCAGGTGCAAAAACAACTTTAAACAGTTTAAAACAGTTCAAGAAGCAGAAATACTTGCAGTTTAGCTAGATTGGACAGTCGCCCAGGTAGTAGCAGGAAAAAAAACACTTTTATCAGGTTAGCTGGTGCTCTTTTAGCCTTTCTGCTGCTAGCACCACTCTGCAGGACCACGAGGAGCTTGGCTGAGTAGTAACAAGCGCAAAAACCACGCCAAAGCGGGTTTTATACAGTGGGACTTGAAAGATCTAGAAATTGGCCCAAAACGGCCAATAGACTACCAGATTCTTGTGCTGGGAACACTCCTCCAGTGATAGATAGGCTGCTCTAAGCTCCCCACTGCCACTGGTGAACAAAGAAGCCTCCCTTTATCCAAGAAAGGAAATGGGCAACACAGGAACTTTCCAAAAGTCCAGAATACAGCAAAGCCTGTATCTGGACTACTCTAGGTCAGGAAAGACGGGAAACAAGGATAATTTTTTTGTTTTTTTTTCTTTTTTTGCAACAAACAACAGGAAAATGCAATAAATATGTAACACAGGCTAGTGCACTTGAGTGTGTAGCCTCAACAGGTAAATGCAACAAACAGGACAAACTTTAAATTATAAGCACAAAAGCGCACTAAAGCTGGCTTTAAATCAGGGGGTTAGAAAGAGATAGGAAATGGCCCAAAATGGCCAATAAGCTACAAGTCACTGGGCTGGAACCACTCCTCAAGGGACAGATAGGCTGCTCAGAGCTCCCCACTCTCACTGGTGAACAAAGAAGCTTCCCCCTATCCAAATAAGGATATGGGCAACACAGGAACTATGACACAGCCCAGAGATCAGTAATACCTGAAGACTGGACTATTCTAGTTCAGTAAAGGTGGGAAACAAGGATATATTTTTTTTTTTTTTTTTACAAAGTAGCAGAAATTAGGTACAGAAACACAGTAAATGCTTTAATTCGGCTAGCACACTTGAGTGTGTAGCCTACCAGTTAAACTAAGCAAAAACAAACTTTAAAAGTGCAAAAAACTCAGAAATACAGGCAGGAATGCAATAAAACAACTTTGCAGAGCTTATTTAGTTAAAGAAACAGAGAAGTCTATATATACAGAAAAGCAGCTAAAACACACAAACACTTCAGATGCAGTGCAACCTAGAGCACTTGAGTTGTAGCAATATTAAGGCAATTACAGTTATAATAAATGCACAGAAGGCCTTATTAAATGTTCTCTCTGTATTGGGTAGAATGAGCTAATGACACTAGACTGAGAGGAGTATCACAGATCAGATTTACAGTAGGGGCGGGCAACTGCAAAGCCACCAAGTATAAACAGCAAAACACCAACTGGGAGGGGGAGTGGGGACAAAAACAATAGCCTACAGACAGTAAGCACTAGAGAAAGCCACAAACAATAGTCTACAGACAGTAAGCACTAGAGAAAGCCATAAATGAAAGTTTTTAAACAGATAAAGATTTGTAAAGATACAGAATTCTTTTAACTGCAAACAAATCAGTTACTTGTGCAGATTAGTTAACAGCAATAAAATACACTCAAAGACTAAAAAGCAGGCAATAAAAGTGCTATATATTAATTGTTAGAAACAATAATCTGTATAAATAATCGAAAAAAAAACAGGATACTTATATATCTCAGCTAAGAGTTGTGGTTAACAACTCTCATCCACTCTGCTTAGTGTGTATGAGAGTTGTTATAGCATATGAAACAACTTGTGCTTTATACTATACATACTTATTTTTTGGTTTCAGTATAGCATTAGCACTTTATGAGAAAGGATAATTCATTATTAACTCTTGATTGACAATAGACACTGATTGGTCAGACTTTTAATGAGTTCAGATTTAAATACTAGTGTTTGATTTTTTTAGTTAACAGTCTGAAGAAGCATTTGTCATAAATGTGAAAGCGCTAACTGTTTTAACGGGTACCGACAATTTGTTATTTTATACACGGATGTTTTATCTGAGATTCTATCAAATGGTTTACTTTTATTTGCAGTGGAGTGTTCTCACTGGAATTTTTTGGATACATTGCTTTGCTGCTTTGCTGTTTTTGGGACACTTTACCCTTGCGAGTGTTTTTTTTACTTTCTACAATAATAGGTAATGGCCACAGTAACAGTATATGGGAACCCTCACTTGTCATGCCCTGCTGCTCTACAGAAGTGATTGAATGCAGGAATTACACATGTTGGTTGCACTGTTATGTATGCATTGAAGTTGTATAGCTACATGTCATTAAACTTATGTTAGTCATCATCACCCTGTGTGGACCTATGTGCATGATGCAATTCTGCTGCTGCAACAGAAAAACGACAATAAATGAATAAGCATGCAAGAGCGATATGTACTGATTTATGCATCAGTGTTATGCAAAGTAAAAGATATATGTGCAGCCTGGAATACCTGCTTCTATGCCACCCTCTGGTATGCTGTGCTCCCCACTCGATGTATGCAGTGGTGCAAGAAAATATGTGATCTCTTCAGGGAGTGTCAAAGGTGGGCCATATAAAACCATGCATGATATGAAACAGTGCATGAATACATAAGAATTGGAGCAACAGCATAAATTGTGATATCTGTAGAGGCTGTCTGTGGGATTTGAATGCCTTAGAGTGGATATCACAGCAGTGGAGGCCCAAAAACAGCAACATTGTGCTACATGAGCCATAGTTACTATGTGTACTTCACATTAATATACTACACATAATATATTTCTAAAAGAGAAATATGTGATGGCAGTAGCTGTAAAGCAATTTGAGCCTAAACAGGCAACCTGTACAAGAAAAGCAATCATATTAACACAAACTGTTATACATGATGAGTTTATAACAATACAATCACTGCTTAGCAGTGAATGCCATCCACATTAGCAGAGAGTACCTGAAAATTATCAATTGATTAACTTATGAAAGTATCAGAAAGCATCTGTATCTGTATATGGTAAGCAGACATAAACACGGATATTGTTTTATTGAGGCAATAGTTGTAGTACATATTTTAGTAAGCATCAATGAATACAAATTCATAACAGTACTAGAAGTGCATACTACATAGCAACATATGGATAATGTCAGATTTGTAAGTTTCTATACATATACCACAGAGTTACCAGCAATATATATGGAAATTCTGTATGTCTTTATGTACTGTTTACTTCTGCAAATTTTGTCTGCATAACTACATATGGGAAAATATTGTTTTTTAGTGATGCAGATGTACCTACCTGTATGCATACAAGTCAATCCCACACTACACCAGTAGGTCACATACATTTTTTATATTGCACACAATTTTCCATAAATGCATCAGTCTAAACATACACCACACATTTCTAAGGTGTAAGGATAACATGGGTCTGTAAGGAGAAACACATATCCAAAAATGACAAAGATAGCAAGTGCAAAATTATCTTTGCAGCTACATTTGTGTCAGGTATACTGAAAAGTAATACCAGCTATGCACACATAATTTTAAGTTCCGTTTGCGCCATGCATAATTAATTAGGTTCATTCAAATTTAAGGTTTTGGAATTCCATTTGTGCACGTCCACATAAGATCTGGAAATTCATCTCATTATTCAATAGCTCAGCATAATACAAAACTTCTATGTGATGATATCCAATAGTTACTGTTAAATGGGACCATATGTAGAACATCACTGTTATCTTCCAGTGATCTGATAACATGCCGTGCCACCTTTAAATTGTGATTTTGATACATTTACAGATCAGAACATTCCTACCTGCGAACTGAGTGGGTCCTCAGTGTATGATTTATCAATTGTGATGTATTGACATGCTCAAAATTATCGTCAAGATGGGCACTTCCAGGAAGCTTTAATGTATCCAGACACCCAAGTGAACCAAGGAGGACACCAAACAGATGTTTACCATCTACTCTGGAGTGGAGCATGAGAGTCAGACCATGCAACTTCACAATAATCCATATATGGAAATGGATTGCAAAGGAGCACGGACAACATATGATAATCTACCAAACTGGAGTGCAGGTTTGCCACTGTTATGATAACTTGCATCAGAGGGACACAGAGAAGCTTCATTGGAGGGTCACCAAGGTGTGGAAACAACTGGTAGATCATAGCTGTCAACCTCCTGACAAAAAAATCTGGACAAAGCCTAAAATAATGGGGGGGGGGGCAAAGACCCAAAAATAGGAACATATTTTAAATATTGCTCTTATAGACTTAGAAAGTTGCTAAAATATCAGGAATTGTGGTAGTATTCATTTTCTGAAGGATATAAAGTCTGAAACTCAAATGTCTGTCATTATTTAGTCACTTCAGTCCTCCAAGACTTGCCAGAAAAATGCACATTTTATGAGGAACTGACTGAAAATATGAGGCAAAAATCTGGACTTTCTATGAAAATCTGGGCAGTTGAGAGGTAATGCAGTGGATGCCTACAGTAAGTTCCAGAATCCTACTTATACCTAACATTCCGAAGGAATTCAGAGATATAGCTGTGCCCCAGATATCAGATACATGCCTTTTAAAACCATTTAGTAGCTGTTCAGACAGTTATCTCATCTGAATAATTGAGAAGGCAAGGTGGCTGTTCTTCTAATTATGGGTTCAGTTCCTATGGTGTTTATTTGTTTAATGTTGTTTATCGTGCACATACTAATGACCATTTTAGATGTTCCCATTTTCCAACATATAAGAACATCAATTCACACATCCAGTACGATCTTGCATCACTGACGCCTATAATGCCTAGGCCACTGATATCTACATATGTCTTCGTTACTCATAATACTTTGACAGTATTGACCAGTCTACCTGTCTATATGTGAATAATAACTCATAAAGACCTTCATTAGTCCATTCTGCTTTACAAAGTGAACAGTATTATTAAAGTCCTGTTTGTTTAGCTCAAGAGCACTTCATGTCCAGCTGTCTAAATATTTATTTATTTAGTTAGTTAATATTTGTTAACCAAGAAAGTACGACTTGGGACAAAGCCAATTTTCAGCGGAGGCCCAGGGAGAAATGGTCCATACACATGTCTTTGAAAAGTGGGAGGAAACCAGAGCACCTGGAGGAATCCCACACAAATGCAGAAAGGACATGCAGACTCTGCACAGAAGTCTCTCCAGCCGAGAATCGGACTGAAGAACTTCTTGCTGTGAGGCGATAATGCTACCACTGCACCACTGCACTATCCAAACCCATAGCTTCTACATTTTAAAACTCAATATCTAGCAGTTTTGTGAAGGATGAAGGCCTATAGCATTTATGTGTCAAATGTTTTGATATTCATCCATTATCAACAGGAATACAGATACACACACATAATAGTAGTTTGTTAACAAGGCAAGCATGATGGCTGTTAGCTCATCCTGTAAAGCAACAGGCTAATGTGCATGTATATTGGCTAAGTGTTGGTTCAAATCTGTGTAAAAATTTTCAAAATGCTGCTATACATACCTTAGTATTGATATTAATGGTTATTCTGAACGTGCTTATGACTACCTCATTTATTTGTCAGATTTCTATGAATTTCTCCATAATCCTTAATGTTCTACCAACAGCAACACTTTTACTACAATTTTATGTTTAAAGCTTTAAACATACTGGCATAGTTCTGCAAAAAGAATGTGGAATATGTTAACATTTACAACTTAAATTTCATGTATAACTGTGTCATTGTTTACTAATTCGAATCTAACACCCTTCTCATACTTATATTTGGAGAGAGTGAGATGGTCAGATATACATTTGGACTGTAGAACAGGGTCATCACCTGATATCTGTGATCATTTTGAGTTATAACATGTCCTTTGACAATCAATATAGGGCATATTTTATGTCCTCTTACCTAAAATATAGTAATGTGTAGATGATGTACAACAATTTGTAGTTATGTGTTGACAGCAGGTATGTGATATGAGTGTTCCACTGTTTGAGTATGGAAGTTTGCAGTTGTTTTTGTGTTGCGATCCCTGTGCTAATATGCATTCATGTTTGCAATTTTATTTTAATAAATGCTCAGCACATTGTACTTCTTGTACAGTGTAAGCCCTAATCCTTATTAGTACCTCATCCCTGCACATTCATACCTCAAATTATTTTAACTGCATTTCCTCCATGCAGTCTCAGGCAAGATGGGTGAGTCAAGCAGGTGGCTGTCAGGGTGAGTGTGAATATAGCTAAGAGTTATAGGTTTGAATCTCAGGTTCTCCAATCTGTGTTCAATTCTCTTCCAATACTTAAAGAACTGTGTATGAAGCATTCAAAACTGTGTATGGAGATTCTGTAATACATTTTTTTTAAACTTGAGTTGAGCATCATATATAAATGTTATTTCATACCTACATTATTCATATATGCTTTTAACTTTTTGCAGGTGATGAGGAGGGCACTTGTAATCAGGTTCTGTACATTGAGTGGATACTTAGGCTGGAGGAGCAGCATAAGGAGATAGGTATGTCGATTACTTTGTCTGATTTTGTAAATAAAAGAGATGTGGCCATTGTTACAGGCTTGTGTTTTTGCCATTATCATGTATACTACTTATAATGCAGAAATACCCATTGTGCATCTTTAAGGAAAGAGCAATAATAAGATAATAGCTGTAATTACATGTATGAATTAACATAAACTTTGTTTACATATCATTTAGCAGCAAATCATGTTTGTTGAAGATAATGTTTTGAAATGCAGGTGACAACCTAGATGAAAGTCATATATGCATAACTAACGCATGTTTTAGTATTATTGTATGTGTGGCTGTGGTTCTCAGTGATCAATCTTCTGTATATAGCCTGCCTATTCATGTGCTAAATGAGTGCCCACTCTGTCAGTGTTCATACTGTTTCTTGAAGACAGTCTGGTATGTCCTTCAGTTCAACATGGGTATCACATCTGCCTACATCACATTTGCCAGTTTGTTTAAAACACATTTGAATTCTGGGTTTAGGGATACTTGTGAAAGTAGTCATTTGTGTTGAACATTTCAAGCTGTTTGTTACACAATCAGCAAGCAACATCATGCTGTTTGCATTTTGCAGAGTAGTGACTTCTAATAAATGTATGTGGAGCACTGATACATTTGTAGACATAAAAGACTGTTTGTACAACATATAATAAATGTTCTTGTGTCACAGGCAATCACTTTGTTTATTACTGTACATTATTATTAGTACATTGTGTTTTCATTCCAAAAATTTATTTGGTCAGCCAATGAACATGTTACCTTGCTCAGCTCTTTTGCATATGGCTTTCATATTTCACACTGCAGTATCATCTCACTATATCTTCATTATACCAATTTGGTAATCGGTGGCTGTTCATATGACTCATTACACACACAGACACCAGGGTTACAGTTGATAGTGACATATCAACATAAATGTGTAGGGCACACATATAAAACAGGAAACATGGAAATAGTAATATTCTCTTATACAGTCTACTGGCCAATTTACTGAGGTATAAATCACAGGTATTAAACAGTGCAGGTCACACTATTAGTGTTATGTTATCATTTTCACAGTGTTGATATGCAAGGCAGACTCATATGACTGTTGCATGACACAGTGTCATGGCATGCTTCTCTTCAAATGTCAGGGTATGTATGTGTGCTGGCTTTGTGCATACTTATGCATAATGATGGCTGGTAAAAAGTGTTCAGGTAATGTCAAGAATTCCACTGGTAAGCTGTGTTACAGATGCCATGGCATGGTCTTGAGTAAGCTGCTCACATTTTGTGATGGATACAGTGGCCCTGACATGGTCCAGTATTGAACACATACATAAGTATAGATAATAGGGCATAGGGAATGAGTTCTGTGCATGATGAGCCATCCTCTATCAGCAATTATGTTTATCATACTTGTCCTACATAATCATTTTAGGTCATTTCATCTTTGAATGTGTTTTTCATGATGACTGCAATGTATGCTGATAAGCCTTTCATTTCATATGCAGACATCATACATTGGCATGATGTTACATAATGCATGTTAGATTTCAGATGTGCACATCAGTTTCAGTTTAATGTCAGTTGTATTTTGTATAGAAATGGGTGACCTCAGACATTGTGTTTTTATTGTAATGGTATTGATTACTGACATACTTCACATATGGTGGTACAGTTGACTATGGCCATAATGTATTATAAGGTTTCATACTGACAGTTTTCTGCCTTTGCATTGTGTCACAATGGATATGTTTTGTAGTCATGTAGTAGCAGGTATGCATATGTACTTTGTCTTGTGTTGTGAGTCACCTTGACAGAGCATGGGATGTGTGAATTCTTACCCATCATACTTCAGAGATGAGTACATGCCAGAGCACAACCAGAGTCCTCAGATAATGATGACAACCATGACAGAGGCAAGGATGATAATGAGGAAGCTGGACCTGCAACAGCCATCATTCCTGCTGCACCCAAGAGGAGACAACGCTAGGCACCCCAACAAGGCAGTTATTGAGATTAGATCCAGGAAGTAGTGACTGATGGCTTTTGGACACAGAGAGGAACATAAAGGAGGAATTTTTCTAAGATATAGCATGGGCTATGTGAAATAGCCCAGCAGATCATTCATGATGCTCATCCCCATCACAGCAGTCCCTCAGCACTGTAAATACTGTCTGTGTGATCCACTTATGTAATACTGCCAATATGGTGTTTGCCCTATATGCACACTTGTGCATGCATAGCTTTTGCTGTTATGTGATACACTAGAGATGTCATGTGACATTTAGCATTGTGTTTCAATAGGGGCATGACACGCATTACTACATTAGACATTCATTCAGCATTCAGCTGTCCATGAGTTTCAACAGATAACATACTGCTTCTGCTGCAACAGTTCTGCTATATACATGCGTGTGTCTCTGACAGCAAATTATAAACACGTTTTCAATATTCCACAAATATGACAATGGTAAGGGTATGGTTTGTGATTTTCTGTGTCATGCATGTTCAACAGAAGGACATGTCCGTGCCCCTCTGTTTTGGATGACTCTTGTTATGCTGTCGCATTGGCATGCTGACATTCTTTTGTGGCATGTGTTGGCAATGTTGATGCCATGGTTCTTCACATAATTGTATCTGATATATATGGGCAGACCTCCTTTATTGAATGCATAGACAGCCAATGTAACATTCATATATACACTGTGGTAATACTGATTTTTTTCAGTAACAGTACAGTATGCCTTCTTTGGCCTATGTTACATTTCCACATCCATTCCTTATTCACCTCAATTCACACATTTCAGCAAATGGCTTGCATATTTAATGATTTATGTACATCTTTCTGCACATATTCTGATCTATAGAGAAATACAATTATACATTGGAAATGTGAAAAGTCATTGACTACACATTAAAATGCTGTAATGTTGCTCACAGGGCTGTACTTTGCTCAGTCATAACCAGGGTCAGTGACATATAACAGTAAGTATTTACTCCTGTGTAGTGATACCAATTCATAGCTTGCTTACCTATGCCTGTTGATGTTACATGACTGGGCATTAGTGTTTCTGTGTGATTTATACATGCCCATTTTTGTTCATGTCAGCAACACAGGCTGCCCATCTGACATACATTAGCCATTTTCTTCAATGCAGTTTGGGTTGACTTCAACACCACCCTATGTGGTGTACATGTGCGTTTGCAATGTGTCACCTTACATATTGTTGTCCAGCCTTATTGCTGACTATGGAGTTTTGATGCCATGTCTTGCTTGATGTGGGCTCATGTCCAACTCCCTTCCACCTGTGTCGGTATGTAATACATCTTGCACATTTGCATGGTATATGTTCACCTTACTTTTGTTGGAATTCTCTTCCATTTTCATGTAGTTGTGTTTTTACAAGGTCATCATGTGCCAAATCTATGGCTATTATACCGATGCAGGACACAGGCACACAAGTTTCTGGCTATTATTTGCAATACATCCTTATTCTTGTTATACTTGTGTGTTACATACTAACCAGTGTACATTGCTGAAATTCATATGCACAACTTAATAATATTTGTATAACACTACTCATAGATTTGCGACCATATATTAATATTACATGTCATTGAAATGTGTATGTGTACTGACATTGCTTTCAAATACTTTCCTGTTACGCCAGTCAAGGTCATGGCATATCTGTATGACATATGCATTCCATTACACATCTGTTTGAATTGTGCACACATACTTTTGTAGGTAACTTCCAGTTTGCTGCTTTGCTACAGTACTGCTTTTTGGCTCTGTGCTTGGCTGTTTGCCTTTCACGTGCATGGTCAGTGGTTCTGTTCTGTCCTCTGCTGGTGTTCTCCAACATTCCAGAGGCTGCATTTGCTCATCTGTGATGTTAATTGACTTACACTTGTTCTGCTGACAGATAACTTGGATAAAAGATTATTTATCCAAGCTCTACTGTGACCCTATTTTTTACTTTACAACACACAACTGCCATTGGTCATACATATCCAGGTGTAACTACCACACAGATTGCAAAATGTCATAATGTAATAGTGCATAGGTACATATGTATTTCTGCATTTTACCATGGCTGGTATGCATCCCCACCCTGTTTATCAACTTTCCTTTGCCCATATTATAGTTTGCCATCTATGTAACTTACCTCTCCTTGTCTGTCAAGTTTTGTGATATTTGTTATATAGGTATACCTGCTATGTTGGACTTTCCCTGTCTTTACCTTTCTATCTATTGTTAAAAAATGTGGTCTACTCCCTCAAAAAAAAAAAAACACTGTCCATGCCCATCTGACTGTTCTTCAGCTTTTCCTATTCCAACATACCTGTTGTGTGTCCCTCTTCTTCACTCATACCCCACGCTTGATCTCCCTATTTTCTTGGGTGTGTGCTCTGCATCCATTGTTAACTACTGTTAGCTGTTGTGATGTGGCTGTGATTGCCCCTTGCTTTTATTAATTCTTTTATTGTAAATTTTATGGATTCCATCAGAATCCGTAAGTGACAGCAAATATAATTTGCTAATAAATGGCTTACAGAGATATCCTGTAGTTGTCTATAAACTTACTGGAGAGATTGTTGTAGGTATTTAATTACAAATGTTAGCCAGCTTAGATTGGAATAGTATTTCCATAACTTTGTTAATGTACATCACACTTTATGAGACAGTTTTCATGACTAACACAGTAGCTGTTATTGATTTACAGTGTGCCATTGCTACTGAAAAACTTAGATAGTTCACTGAGGCTTATTAATATATTACAGGCTTATCTGCAACTTTTACACTGATATCAACAGAATGCACCAGATTCTGTGAATTTTACTTCATCCAGCCCACAGTCTTTTTCTCAGAATATTAGGACATTTGTCATTTTTCTTATTTTTATGTAGGACAGAGCTCTGCAAACTAGGACAAGAAAACTATGGGCAAGTCATAAATGGTGAAAATATAATTGCTGTTAAGCCAAGAATAAGTGATAGCAGAGTATGTAATTCACAAGTTTTCTAGTCATGAAATGTGAGACCTGCAATGTCATCTAGAAATTAAATCTATGAACTGTGGCCCTAAGTCATTGAGAAGTACGTAGGTAGTTAAATGCAAAGTAGGGCAGTTATCTCTTAAATCTATTTTCAGAATATATTATCAGCAAGAATACGTCAAAGTGAATTCCTGCATTTGTATAAACTATAGGGGTAATTTAATAAAATCTGCACAGAGCAATTCTCTGTGTAGGACTAGTGTAGCAGCCCAAACACGGAATAATGCTGCCAAGCAATCCAGGAAACAGGGCTGGGGGTGTGCACGAACTTCCCAAGACGTGCGGACACAGAGGTGTCCGCAGAATGCAAATCACCTCATATGCTGGTTAAAACCATGCTAATGAGGTGAGTTTGTGATTCAGGAAGCATAAATGCACCTGTGTAGGTGCCGTGGAAGCATACAAAATGTACGTGGTTACAAACCATATACCGGAGGATAAAATCTAAACAGGGGCTGTAACAGCCCAAATAAAATGTTGTATATTGCTCAGTAGCCATAGAAATGGACAAAACTATGGCCATTGAGTTAAAAAAGTAATGCAATATATGAAAAATTAAACTTTTTTAAATACATATGCCACATTTAAGTGGCACACAGTGACACAATCATGCTTTTTTGCAAAAAAAAAAAATGTAAATATGAAATTTAAAGTTATGCAAAGGTATTGCATTATAGTGGCCAGCATGCAGAGTCATATAATGACAGGTTATAGTGGTAGCTAAGAAGATAGGACATGGTGTAGTGTTGTATCCAGGGTATATGCAATTAGGTGTATGTAAATGAACCAGGGTTATTGAATCACAAAAAGGGCAACCGTGTCCATAGGTACTAACTATGGTAGGGCTAGAACTGTGTTGGTACAGGCACAACAGATAAATAACATTAAAAGGGGGTGTGCCACTGGTGGATTGGAGCTTAGCGGCACCTGTTTGCGCTCAGCTAAGCACAGCTAAGCAGGGGTATGTGTCTGAAGCTGCTAAACTATACTTACCCATGTGGCACATGTTTTAGCTAGTTAAAGAAAAGCTAAGCATGCCTGTGTACAGGGGAGTGTCTAAACTGCTGAGCAATGTTTATACTAGTGCCGCAGGTTCGAGCGGTGTGCCGCTGGGCTTAGCAGTGGAAAAAATTGGAAAGAAAAAAAAAAATAAAAGGAAATAGCCTGAGCAAGCAAGTATAACAGACTGATAAGCCCTGTTCCACTGACACTGGCCCATTCAAACCCCTCAATGATATACCTGGCAGGTGGAATGTATCATAGTCAGCCAATCACATAGGCTGCATCTGCAGCACACCAGTATAAAGTATGCATACACCTTTCAATCTAATTTTTCCCACATACTCTGCACCATTGGAGTACACACTTGGAAATTTTAACTTTCAAAATGATAGGGGCTGCTGCTGCTCTTCTACATCTGTATGCACTACAGGCTGAGGTCAGTGATGATGATGATGCTGACAATAGACCCAGAATGAGGACGAGAAACCTTTCAGGGGCTACATGAGCTGGAGATAGTAGAGCGCTACAGGGTGGACAGGGACATACTACAGGAACTCACTGAGCTCTGCCGCCCTTACTTTAGACTCAGAGCCAACAGAGGGGAATCCATCCAAGTGGAAACAAAGGTATGTGTAGCCTTAAAAATACTAACTACAGGTACTTTCCAAAGACCTACTGGGGACATCATGGGGATCTCACAGTTATCCGCATCCATAGGTTTATAGGTTCAGAGGTTGGTACTAGGCTATCAGCCCTAGGGCCTATACAAGCCTAGCCATAACAATTCCCTGGCTATTTCTTCCCACACTATTTACTTCCCTTGACCCCTGTCTAGCAGGGCGACTGACGTGATCCCCGGGGTGAATTTCCTTTCTCCCATCCAATCATCAAGGTTCCTTTTGAAGAGGGCCAAAGAGGCACTCTGCTTGACATGTATGGGCCATCTATTCCAGAGTCTGGGGAGTTGCTGGGTCAGGAACCTATCCCTCCAGTATGTTTTGTTTATTGTGATGACAAGGTTAGATCCCTGGAGCATGTGGCTCTGAGGGATTGGGATTTATTTAAGTGTAGCATGTCCAACAGCTCTGGGTTTGACATGGCCTTGTATGTTAAGCAGAGATCGCCTCTGAGTAGACAATATGTGACAGAGTATAGCTGGAGTTTTTTAAGGTGGTCAGAGTAGGGCATCTGCTTTAGGCCTGTGATTTTTTTAGTGAGGTATTTCTGCGGCCTTTCCAGTTGTTGCAGATGTCTTGAGAGGTACATACCAAATGGGGCATTGTATTCTATAATGGGTCTAATGAGGGATGAGTACAGTGGGACAATGACCTCCTTTTTTCTGGATGAAAAACCCTTAGTGATGAGGTGTGCCACATAGAAGGATTTCCTGACTGTTGTGGCAATGTGGTTATCAAAGGTGAGACCACTGTCCACCTGTGTCCCTAAGTCTCTTATCACACTTTCGGTGTTTAGTGTACTGCCACCTATATGGTAATTCACGGATACATGTTTTTTCCCAAAGGGGATAACTATACATTTCTTGGCATTGAGCTTGAGCCCATGGATCTGGCACCAAGCATCTGTTTCTGTAAGGCCCTTTTGTAGAGTATCCACATCATTTGGGGATTCAATAATGGCTCCCAGTTTGCAGTCATCTGCGAACTTTGTTATCCAGAGTCCCTTAGTGTTGGCCTGTACTTCAGAGAAGTAGATGCCATACAAGAGCGGTCCAAGGACTGAACCCTGAGGTACTCCACTTGTCACTTGTCTGGAGCTGGATTTGGAGTCGGCTACTTTTACAGCGTGGGTTCTATCAGTAAGCCAGTTAGCAACCCATTGGGTGACGTAGGGATTAATGCCCAGCTTAGTAGGTTTATCTATGATTCCAGAGTGGGGGATGGTGTCAAAGGCCATGGCAAGGTCTAGATAGGCTGTGTGGACCACCTTACCCTTGTCCATGGCTCTGGAGACTGATTCGAAGAAGTCAATCTGATTCAGGAGACAAGATCTGCCCTTTACAAACCCAAACTGGGTGGGGTCCAGTGTTTGAAGGTTGTCAATGTCTTTGTTTATAAGTTCCATGATAATACGCTCCATGGCCTTGCAGATAAGGTTTGTCAGACTGATGGGACGGTAGTTTCCAGGATCCAAGGTGGATCCCCCCTTGTGGAGTGGGATAACTGTAGCTCTGCACTACTCAGTGGGCACAAAACCTGAGGTGAGGCTATGATTAAACATGACACTTAGGTGAGGTGCCAGTTCATATTGTAGTTCATGTAGTACACAGTCCGGGATGTCATCTGGTACCATGGATGCTGTATTCTTAGCTTTGGACAGTGCGTTTTTTACCTGTGTGGCCGTTATTACCGGAATTTGGCAATCTTCCGGTATTGAGATGGGCCATTTAGGGGGTGAGACGGGGGGGTGAAGTTGGCACTGAATCGATCTGCCAGGATATTGGCAATATCCTTGGGATCAGTATATTTAATGCCATTCTGTTTTAGCATTGCCATTTAGATTCTTGACATAGTTATAGAATGCCTTGTGGTTGTCTTTGGAATCTTTGGCAATTTTATTTTCGTAACTAGCTTTGGAGGATTTTATAAGGGATCTCAGTTTCTTACTGAGGTTGGTAAGGAAGTTTTTTGCATCCTGGTTTTTTCCTCTTTTCTGCAACAGTTTCTTCCTTTTGTTGTAAATTTTGTTTATGGCAGGGGACCACCAGATCGGCTTCCTTTTTTTGGATGAGAGCATCTTGGTTCTATTTGGGATGGCACGATTCATGCATGAGTGGATGTGCTCGTACAGTGCCTTAGTGTAGGATTCAGCAGTTGAACTTTCAGTTCCCATCTGCATGGGTGTCATGAAGTTTGTCACTTCTGACTTGAGTAGCATGAAGTTGGCTTTGGAGAAGTTTTTTATGGAGGTTTCCTTACTGGGGGTTGGGGGTGGGATGTGGATGTTAAGGGTGATTAGCTTATGGTCAGACCTGACTAACTAGGGGGTGACCATAGGTGTGGAGCATCGATTTCCCATGTTGGTAATGACCAGGTCTAGGATATTGGAGCCCCTGGTGGGACTATGGATTAGTTGATCCAGGGCGTTGGAATTTATGAATTCCAAGAACCATTGGGCAAAGGTGTTGGTACATGAGTAGTTTTTCCAGTTAATGGCAGGGTAGTTAAAATCACCCAGTATTAGGGTGTTTGGTTCTATCTTAATATTTTCCAGTATGTTTAGAAAGGTGTAGTGAGAATCTTGGGGTATGGTGGGGGATCTGTAGCAAGCTACAATTTGGATTCCAGTCTTACCTAGTGTTAGTTGCACCTGGAGAATTTCAGACGCATCGTGTTAGGCAACTAGGTGTGGGTTTAGAACGGCTATGTGTTGCTTGAGGTGTAGTGTGGGTGTTACCCTTCTCCTCTTGACTGTCTAGCACAATCTTGGGTGGAGAGAGCTTTGCTTCCATTTAGGCTACGTAAGTGCATCTCTCACATGTTGTATTGTTGGGTGGTAGGAGGAGAGGGTTGTCTGTGTACATGAGGCAGTTGCTGCATTGCCCCAGTATGCCCAGATTCACCAGGTGGACAGGAGAAATCACTGGAAGCTGACCCTTGGACATGCCTGGCTTGGTGTTTTTTTTTTTTTTTTTGTAAAGTACAGGAGCTGTTTTCTCTTACCTTAGCAAGGTACTTTGCAGTTTTAGGCTGTTAGTGCCTACTATTAATTTCTCCTTATTAACAAGGAGAGTTGAGTGCTTGTATCAGTTTAAGGCTTCCTGGTGCTTTCCAGCAGGTATTAGAGAAAGTGCTAGTCAAAGGGATGCTTAAAGGTAAGATGAAAAAAAATGCACACTGCAGTGTGCACTAGAGAAGTTAGATGTGAAAGTAGGTAACTTAAGTTTTACCTGTTTAAAAAGTTAAGGTTTAGTGGAGAGTTACTATTTTTAAAACAGCAAGATGGGTTGAAAGGGGTGGTCACTTTTGTATTCTGGTACTATGGAATACAGTAGGATGGCCAATAAATTTAAATAGTTGAAGGGGAGGGGTTTTTGCTTTAGTGATTACTCACACAAGCCAGTGAAAGTAGAGAGGAAATGAGATATATGGTCAGATTAACATAAGAGGCAGGCAACTAGAAAGACAGTGGTATTTAACAAGACAACTGTAACTGGGTGGGAGGGCGGAGAAAAAATTCTGCCTGACTTAGAAGAGAGAAAGAGCTGTGATCTCTTTTGAAGTTTTAATATGCTGTTAAAGCATAATCCAAGTAAAACACAAGGTAAAGAAAACAAACTACAGTATTTAAAATATACAAAATACAAAAAATAAAAGCAAACTAACCTTTCCTTCACAGCAAAGTGTAGCAGAGTCTGGATGAGCCTTTCTGGTAAAGCCAGGGTACTCCATCAGCTCCTGGATGTCATGCTAACACATGCCAGTATGCACATTTATTTCCCCAGCACCCCTGAGGAAAGGACCAACAATATGCATCTCTTCCACCATGTAGCACACTACCCAGAGGTACTGGGTGTCATAGACTGCACTCATGTGCACATCAAAGTACCACCTGGTGAGGAGGGTAGAGTCTATGTCAACCACAAGGGGTATCACTCCATCAACTGCCAGGTCATGTGCAATGCCCAGGACATTATCATCAATGTATGGCAGGCATCACAACTGTACCATGCATTTGCCAGGGGGGACATCCCATATGACAATCTAGTGGAGGATGCTGGTTATGCACTGGAACCATGGATGATGACACCCATCAGAAATGCATACACACTAACTGAAGAATGCCATAATGAGGCACATGCACAAACTAGGAACATCATAGAGAGCGTGTTTGGGCAGCTCAAGTCACGGTTCCGCTGCATTGACATATCTGGTGGAGCCCTACAGTACTCTCCAGTCACATGTGCACACATGTTCATAGTATCTGCCATGCTACACAATATGATCCTATGGAAACAAGCTGCAGCAGGAACATCACAGGGAAGGGAGACATAGCCATCCACCATTGCCAAGGTCCCCACAGGTACAGGGAGACTTGGAGGAGGAACCCCCTGAGCCTATCCCTGTAAGCAGACATAGACATGCCCAATATGCCCTGGCCTTGGCAAAGAGGCAACGCATACAACTTGGGGACCCAGGGACTGATACTTCACCCTGACTCATATACACACAGTAAAAAAGATGCCAGGCACATCACACTACCTATACCTTATCATGTATTGGCTGTGTTCTGCGTATATCCGACAGAGGCATCCCTGAAGCACTGTCTTCCCAACTGCTACAGGCACAAGGCAAGTCACTCTTTTTAACAACAAATGAATGAGGTGGTAGACTGTGATAGCATATGTATGGCATTGCTGCATGTATGCAAGGGAATGGAGTGGGCTACTGGGATAGCAACAGACAATGGACAGCTATGTTGGACAACAGGAATTCTTTCCCCAATACTGGCTGTCCCAGATACCCAGAATATGCAGTATGCCGCAAGCCACCAAAACCCACTGCACTATGTGAGGGACTTACAAACAGCAGGGTCATAGGATAGATGCATGGATGTCAATGTTAGAGTCCCATATATACCTTGTAACAAGAAGCAAACAAACAGTATATACTACGAACTACCAGCAGGCTGACCAAGATGCTCCAGAAAAAAAAGTTTATTGCATCAGTTAAGTGCTTTCATCTGTATTAAGAACAAGACTTAATCAGGTTCTGATGAAGTCTTGTTCTTAGTACAGATGAAAGTGCTTAACTGATGCAATAAACTTTTTTCTGGAGCATCTTGGTCAGCCTGCTGGTGGTTTGTAGTATATCCCATATATACCTCTCAACCTCTTAGAGCAAGAAATTTGTACAAAACCAGAAATAAATGTGGGCCAAAGGTCCAAATACAGGGAGAATTGTTAAGTCTTGCTCTTAAAAACATAGGAAGTTAATAGATTAACAGGTTTTACAGTAGCATGAATTCTCTGAAGGGTAAGAAGTCTAAAACTCAAATGTATGTCATTACTTTCTAACTTCAGTTGTTAATGATTTGCCAGTAATTTCCCAGACAACCACAATGTTATGAGAAATGGACCCAAAATTTGAGACAAATATCTGGATATTCTGCGAAAATCTGTACAGTTGAGAGGTATGGTCCCCTACCCCCCACACACCTGTATTCCCATAGAACTGCAGTAACAGTTATGTTTGTAAGGTAACAGCAGCAGTCCACACATTCACAGGGCTGTCCCAATCAACTTGCTAACATGTTCCATTTCCACAATATGCAGGGATCGATTTGCTATGTATGTGTGTAGTTAATAGTGTCAGGAAGTAGACAGCAATGACTGGTGGCTGTTGTGGCTCACTGGGCTAAGTACACTACTGTGGGTGATAGGGTCCATGGTTCGAGACTGGCTATGCCTACTATTTTGCATGTCAGCTCCACCTACAGTAGGAGTTCTACAGGCTGTCTAGAAGTCAATATTTGTTACTTCAGGAAAGCTGGACAATGGAGGGACAGGGGGTCACAGATATGGACAGTACACAATTCTGAGTGACCTAGATGGTGCCTACTAGAACTGCAGGTTTTGACAAGTCAGTCTGGGGCCAGAATACAAAGGCTGCCACATAACTGTGTCAGTACTCACAACAAGTCAGTGGGCACCATCCATACCCCATGAATGTCAGGGTTTCTCAGACTCTCCACACATATTCCTCATATATCTGTTCTGTTTATCATAACATTGCATTTGCCTGGCAAAGTATTGGTAAAATAATACAGGTTGATGTGAAAACATCAATGACAGATGGTTGAGATGCAGACTTGATACCCATAAGAAAATGCAAGTTAATACAAAACCAGTCTACTAACTCTCTATGTTTGGAAGAACAATATTAAGATGCTGTCCCCATGTCTGGATCTGTGTCCGACTATGATATATGGCCCTGTCAAGATGTCTGGCTGTAAGAGTTTGAGAGGTTTGGCCAACATGTAGCCTTAGAACAGTGCAATACAAATAGTTTGAGGATCACAGCAGATGTATAGGGCACAATGCTGGCCAACCTGCTAAATAGGTACAGTCAGAGGTGTGCAGTCCATAACCCTGTGTGTGATGTTACGCTACAACTACATAAGAGCAGCAACTGTGGACAAAGTCTGTGATTAGAGCAGAGCAGGACAAAGGGTCACATATAAGGGGAAGGAGGAACCACTGGCCAGACAAATGTAGAATGTGCAGACTAGAACACTTTGTGCAATAGCATGGGTTCCCTGCAGTGTATGCAGTTAGTAGACAAATATCTGTCAGCGGTTCCTCACATTAATCTATACTGATCTGCCTCTGACATACCAGGACATCACAGTGCTGTGCAAAATGAAAATCGCATATTATGCAAAACTCAGCTTAGTCCAATACAGTTTGTACCCACCCCAGATATGACTCAGTTAATAAAGATAGCACACAGCAAGGAGATCCCTCAGCCACTATATCATTGAGGTTCTGGACTGTTTACAGCGGTTCCTCAGCTAATCGGCTGTAGCACACAAAATCCTCGACTGGAGTGCAGGTAGGTCTGGCCTGGAATCCTACTCTTGCTATTGATGGTCATACTCAGCCTATGTCTGAACCCACATCAGACTATACAGCTGGGATGTACATATATACCATTTACATACAGACAGCTATGTACACCTTAACTGTCTATCCACACCCCTATCACACATGTTTACTCCCATCTATCCATATGTGGTACATATAAGATTTATCTGCATCTGTTGAGTGTGATATACATACAGATATATAGGTAACATATACAACTATATAATTTATAGAGAGGCGGTGACAGAGAGAGACAAACAGAGAGACAGAGAGAGAGAGAGAGACAGAGAGACAGAGAGAGAGAGAGAGAGAGAGAGAGAGACCCTGAAAGGCATAGAGTGATGTACTGCAGCAGCCACACATACACCAATTTTAACCAGTGGCATGTGCAGATACTATGGTGAGGCCCATTGTGTAATAGTAGGTAGGGCGGGATTGTAATCTCACATCAGTCCCCGTGTGTGTGTGTGTGTGCATGTGTGTTTCTGTATGTATTACATGTAAAGCAGAATAAAAACGCCCAACAGGTCTATTTCTATGTAATGGCCACCCATATTTTGGCCCTGTGACTACTGTCCTCCACAACAGTGGTCTCTCTGTCAGCAGCTACTGATGCCATTCACCCCAACAGCACTGGCAGACAGTCACTAAATGTGTAAGTACCGTGGCACATGCAAATAAATACATAGTGCGATAATGTAGACAGATAGGTAGTGGTTCAATTCCCATCAATGGCAACTGTGGGTGTGTCTGTGTGTGTATAAGTATATTCCCTTCTGGCTTTGTGTATTTCCCGCCTATTTGTGTTCAATAAGGGTCCTCTCCTGTTTACAGGCTACCACAGAAGGTCTTTAGCTAATGAAGTCCACAGATGACTGCAAGCTAGAAGCCATAATCAAAAATCAAAACTCCTAATGATGTGGACACCCTACAAAAGGGCCTCACTGAGACAGATGCCTGGTGTCAAAGCCATGGCCTCAAGCTCAGTGCCAAAAAGTGCATTGTCATCCCCTTTGGTAAAAACTCTGTACCCATGAGCTACCACATAGGTGGTAGTCTACTTAACACCGTAAGTGTGAAAAGAGACCTTGGGACACAGGTGGACAGTAGTCTCTCCTTTGATAATCACATTGCCACTGTAGTCAGGAAATCCTTCTATGTGGTACACCGCATCACAAAAGGTTTCTAATCCAGGCAAAAAGAGGTCATTGTTCCCCTCTACTCGTCACTCATTAGACCAATTATAGAGTACAACGCCCCTTTTGGTATGTACCTCACAAGACATCTACAACAACTGGAAAGGCCACAGAAATACCTCACAAAGAGGATTACTGGCCTCAAACATATGCCCTACGCAGACTGTCTCAAAAAACTCCAGCTTTACTCCGTCACATATCGTCTACTCAGAGGTGATCTCTGCCTAACATATAAAGCTATGTCAAACCCAGTTCTATTGGACATGCTCCACTTAAAGAAATCCCAATCCCTACAAGCTACATGCTCTAGGGACCAAAACCTTGTCACCACAATAAACAGAACATGCTGGAGGGATAGATTCCTGTCCCAGAGACTTCCCATACTCTGGAACAAACTACCTATCTATATCAAACAAAGCTCCTCATTAGCACTCTTCAAGAAAAATCTTGATGATTGCATGGGAAATAGGAAATTCACCCCGGGGATCACCTCTGTGGCTCTGCTTGGCAGGGGTACAGGAAAATAATTTTCTTGGGTGGCAAAAGCCAGGGTACATTTTTGGCTAGGCTTATATAGGCCCTAGGACCAATAGCCTGGTACCTACCTATGAACCTATAAACCAATGCCAATACATTTTGGGGACTGTTCCACTCTGTTAACCCCCCATTGCCCTACTTTACAGGGTCTGTTGATGTTATCCACCTTAGAAACACCATTGGACACTTTCCAGACATGTAAGCTCTGTGGTGCATGTGATAAGTATGTACTACTATAGTACATACAACTAGATAGGTAGAGGTTCTTATCTCAATACTGCTGTCAGTCTGTTGGTTATACCATTTTGAGGCCTGTTCCACCCAGTTGACTCCCCCATTGCATTACTTTACAGGGCCTGTTGATGTCATCCACGTTAGATGCACTGTTTGACACACTGCATGCCGTGCCTCTCAACTGTATAGTGCTTTTCAGAATGTCCAGATGTTTGCCTCATATATTGGTCTCTGTCTCATAAAATTGTGGTTTTCTGGCAAATCATTGCAAAATCATTGATAGTTGAAGTCAGAAAATAATGACAGACATTTGAGTTTCAGACTTCATACCCTCCAGAAAAGTAATGCTAATGCAAAACCTGTCACTGTATCAGTTATCTACGTTTGAAAGAGCAATATGTAAAAAGTGTTCCTGTTTTTGGGCCTGTATCTCTATTATTGAAGGTTTTGTCCACATTTATTTTTAAGAGAATATTTTAAGAGGATGAGAGGTATGCCCCAGGCATATAAGCTCTGTGGCTCATGCAATAAGGACATAGCACTATAGTACTTGCAACTAGATAGATGGGGATCTAATCTCAATACTGGCAACTGTGTGAGTGTATACGTCTGTGTATGCATATCCCCTGTAGCAGTGTGGCTGTCTTGCCTGTGGGTGTGCCTGTACCACAATGTTAACTCCACCATCACCAACCTAATCAGGGCCTACAGATGTCATCCACCTTAGATGTAGAGTTACATATTTTCAAACACAATAGCACTGTGGTGCATGCAAAATGTATGGCGGACTATAGTGTACATAACTAGATAGACAGATGTTTTAATTCCAAAACTGGCAACTCTCTGTGCATGTTTGTTAGAATGCATGCCCCTCTGCAGCACTGTGTGACATGGTTATACCATTTTAACGGGGCCTGTTTACCCCCCAGTGGCAATCCTTACAGCACCTGCAGCTGTCATCCACCTGAATAGTGGTAGCAGACACTGCAAACCTGTATAAGCTCTGTGGTTCATGCGCTATGCATATAGTGTTATCACATGTAAAACTAGGTGGGTAGGAGTTCTTCTATTAACAAGGGAAGTTCATATGTGGGTGTGTGAGTGTGTATGTATGTATGTATGTATGTATATCCCCTTGTAGCAGTATGACTGAGTTAGGGCCACAAACATACCTCCTGACCCCTTAGAGAAAGACATCTGGATAAAGCCATACAGAAAAGTGGGACAAAGCCCAAATATTAAGGTCAATCTTGAACTATTGCTCTGACAAACATACAAAGTAGATAGCATAACAGGTTGTGCATTCACATGGATTTTCTGAAGGGTATGAAGTCTGACAGAGGAAATATCTGTCAATATTGTGTAACATCAGTCTTCAATGATTTCACACTACTTTGCCAGAAAACCACAATGTTATGACAAACGGAACAAAAATGTGTGACAAACATCAGGATATTCTGCAGGAATCTGTAGAGGTGAGAGGTATCGCCACCATCTGTCCCACCTTTCAGGTTGCAGTCCATGTTTAGCCAGGTGTCACCTGTGACAATGACACAAATAATACAGAGGTCCCCAGAGTGTAGAACAACAAACATTTCCTAAAGTTGTGTACTACTTACATAAAGCAGTTATTTCACATTAGAAGCACCTTAATGTTATGAGAAATAGCATAACCTATGGTAATGTGACACAAAGAAGCTGTCATATTGGCAAACCAAGAGAAGTCCTGTCAGTTGCATTTGCCATAGGTATGGTATGTCCTGGCAACTGCCACAATACTACAACACTTGTCCCACATTCCACAGCTGATAAATGTATCTATTTTGTGTTGCGTATGTGTGTGCAATATGTAGATATGTGTATGCCTGTGAGTAGCTGCTGTGCCCAATGACCTACATGTATCTAGGCATGAATGCTAACTGCCACTTCCCACATATGTAGGTACCGCCTAAGGCTGTGGCAACTATAAATAGTGTGCTGTCTGTCATTGACCCACAAACTGATGTTAACACAATGCAACAGGATCATACAGTGGGTATTAAATGGTGCCAAGGTCCTGGCCTCAAGCTTAATGCAGAAAACAGTACCATCATACCATATGGCGAGGACATGGACCCACTATTTCCCACAGCAACAGCAACCCCATAAACACACAAACTGCACTGACAGACCTGGCTACTCAGGTTGATAACACTGTTGCATTCGGCCATCAAGTAATGGCAGTGGTCAGAAAAGGCTTGGACATGGTTCAACACATAGGTAAAGGGACTGTATCCAGACAAAAGGTGGACATTACCTCTGTATAGTCCTCAGTCAGTACAACAATACATTTTCATCATGGCCTGTCTAGTATGTACCTATGCAGACATCTGCACCAACTGGAAAGGCTATGTTAACACCCACAAAAGTTATCCATGGCTTCAACACCTTCTCCATGCTGACAGGTTTGAATCAGTAGTAGCCCACTTGGTATCGGACATGTCCACAGGTGGGCTGTGGCATGCCTAGATGGCAATGTTGTGTTCAGCCCTTCAACAGCTACCCCATATATGTGAGTCTAACTCTGTACACATAACCAGCATGACAGGCCTGACTCACATATGCAACAGCAAATAAACCTGCTGGAAAGACAGGTTTGTCTCCCAGAGGCTGCCCTTTCTCAGGAATGCATTTCCCATACATGTCAAACAGACTATGATGCAGACCCTCATCAAGTACATCCATGATGAGTGGATGGGAAAACAAAACTCTGTCCCAGGGGTCCAACTTGTGTCCAGCAATGTCAGGGGAAACAGGTGCTGATCAATGATTCTGTTGATGATAAAGTAATGGCTAGGCTTGTAAGGGACCCAGGACCAGTACTCTAGTAACTTTCTATAGACCTATGAACCTACGATCCTATGGAACTCCTAGGTGGCATGTATCAAGAGTAGCATGCTGTGTCAAGGGGTATGCATGCAACAGTAGGTTGTTTGCCTGCATTGTCCCTCACACACTGTTCCACGTATACTCACCTGGGTAAACATGCACATATACAGCCATACCTTGGCAAAGAAAAGGTCTCTGCATTGCCACTATGCCATCGTGAGCTTTTGTAATGGCAGCAGGTCCCCATAACGTAGACAAACAGACACCTGGAACAGAAGCAGAATAAGGTCTGTCAGACAACAGTCAGTCATCAATACTAACAGCAATAATGCATCATGGCACAAAGGTACATACACTTTGGTATGTACATATGACAATTGCCAGGAGACAGCACCTTACAGGACATAACAGCACTGCACTACAAACAGTGACTTTTGGGGACCTGCATGTAACAGTGATGTGTGAGTGTATGCATGCACACAGTCAAGCTATGTGCTATCTCTACATGAGAGTATGTTGGACAGCCATGGACCATACATGGCAGAATGTACAGTTCACCATCTCTGGCGATGAACATGGGAACTGGTTCTGCCAGGAGTGGCACTGGCACCACCATGCTCAGGGCCAAATGCAGTAATACTTGCTGATGGTGACTGGAGTCTGCTGGGTTTGTGTCCCTCACAGGACCACCCAGGACCATGTGCCCATGGCCTGCCATATTGTGGTGTGGGCAGCACCCTCCCTTCAATAGTGCTGGTGGTATTGCCACTACAGGAGTGTGACTGTGCACAGCCACATGGACTCTCAGCTGATATTGTTGCTGACCTACTTCCACGTGTTTGATGCCCTACATGTTCCAGCACAGACATTGCACAGTTAAGGACTGGCAATGTCTCACTCTACCGTCTTTCCACTATATCAGTGAAATGATGTAAGGCATCACCAATGCCATGCAGGGAGTCATGCATGCCAGGCAGTGTGGTATCCATGACCCTGAGCATCCGTCTGGTGTACCGTTCACAGCGTGCCTATGCCTCCATGATGGCCAAAACATGCATCAAGTGACATGTGCTGTGACACGTCTGACAGGTGCTGGATGGGCAGCAGTCTTCCTTTGAGCACCCAAGTCAATCTACCTATGTGGGACCTCGCCAGCTCTCTGGCTATGGCTAGTGTCTGCAGTCACAGATGCCATAGTCGACACACTCCCCTGTTCAATGTCACCACCCTCTGACTGCCCAATATCTGTGGGTGGTGGGGACTGGGTATGTGTGGGCATACAGACTGTGTGTGGGGACATTGGGGGTGGAAGTGGAATGTCAACCAATGGAACAGATTCAGCACCCAACAACCCCACCTGTGCCTCACTATGGCCACCAGCATCATCAGAGTCCAATGAGACACTGACATCAGGTTGTGAGGGGGACACACGCCAACCCCCATGATCACCTGTGAGGAGAAGACTACATGACTTAGTTTAAATCTTGCACTATAATGTCTGCTGTCCCTACCCCCCCCCCACACACACACACACACACCCAGGTGAGGTGCCAGAAAGGCATAATACAGACCACACCTTCAGACTGATGCCATGCACAACACACAATCAGACCACAACAGACACACTCTGGACAGGCCCTTGACAACATGCAGTGCAGCTATGTCTATTAAATTTTGCTAGTACTATACACCAGTGAGATATGTGACAAGTCAGAGTATGGGATGGACCTTCACCTAAAACACAGTGCACCCATTTACACAATAGTAATGCACCCCTGTATAGCAGACTGGCTAGACCTTTACAGAAATATGTTCTAATATGTTACAGCTCATGCAAATATGCTACTGTAATTACTGATGTGATGCACTGTAGGGAACCACACCACAACTGAACATGCACGTATTGCAATATGCCTAAGCTTAACAGTAGTGTCCATGGCAAACTGGCAGCCCTTAACATGTCTAGAGTATAGATGAGCCATACCAAGACAGTTCCACACTCACCAGCTACAGGATGGTGGTCGCCAGTCACAACAGATGTACCTATGGATTTCTGGGGAGATGTATTGTCAGCAGGCACACATATGGCATTGGTACAAGATAATATGTGCATTTATCAACATGTACAGTACAAACTGTGATATGACTCAAATTGCTGACACTCACAATATGTGAGCACACGTGTGCATTACAAAATACCACCAACAAATGCAGATTGACCTGACATATGTGTACCGATATACAGAGGCTGCCACTATGAATGGTACAGTATTAATATGATGACCATTGGAGGCTTACATGGATGCTTCTCAGCTGTGGAATCTGTGCCACCCACCTCCACAACATATGTTGTGATTGTTTCTTGTGAGCTGGTGGCTGCACCCAGGTTTGCCAGGATCTCCTCTGTGGCTGAGAGTGGGGGTTGTGTAGTAGGACCTCCCCTGGACCCAGCATGGTCCCTGATCACAGTTGCAGCCCTTTGTCATGCATGATGTATTATATCTGTAGCACAGTGTCAGACTTGTTCATAGCTCCTGTCCTGGTGGCCCACATCATTGCTATGTGGTCTGCCCACAGTGCATTGTGTTGTTGCTGGTTATGGTGGGTCCTTGTCAACAGCACACAGAGATGAAGTCTCAGGGCATCAATAATGGTAGCAGACTAAGCTTCTGAGAAAGGTGGATTATGATGTCTATGCATCCCACCTGAAAGACATGAAATGGGGAACACATCACAGGACCACATACAGTGCTCACCATTATGTACACACCCTGCACATCCACATTTGCCACCACTATCTACCACTAACTCCCACATCATACCCCACCATCTATCACCACAGTATGTATGTGGCTATCTGCAACATAGTGGCAATATATCATGCATTACCCTCCTGATCCTGATGTTTCATGCTACTTGCTGCATGTGATATGAGGTGTTCATATGCATTTACCTGTTGCACCTCTTACTACTTCTTTATAGCCTGTCTACATTCTATGCTGTGGTGTCAGCCTCCTACTGTTGTAGTATGCACCTGGGCTGTAGACTCACCCCTCAGGTCTCCCTGGCCTTCCTCCATCACATTCTGAACTATATGGCTCGACATTGTCCTACAGTTCCCCCTGCCAGTTCAGTTGATATGGGTGCCCTGGACAGTGTAGCACCTGCCTTATGTACACAGATGGACAACCATCTACAGACACCACCAAGGAACATACTGTGTATGAGAGCCAATGTCAGTAGTAACCTGCAGTCCATGCTCTCACCCTGTTAAGGCCACATATCTGTCCCCAAACAGGTTGTCAGCACAATCAGTACAGCTCACACACCACCCACACCTACGCAACCCACACACATATGCAGTACCCTCAACATACACATCTACAAACAAATCAGACCTCCAAGGCAAAGCCACATATGAACGCCACAGCTGTACACAGCAAATACCACACATGGCCACACACCTGTGTCCCATACTCATGGAGGCATTAGCACATGTCAAACATGTTACACATAGGAGCCTCTATTGTGAGATACACTGATATGTCTCTCAAACTGGCTGTATAGGTGGATAGTCACAATTACTTGTGTGTCAGCTGACAGACTCTGCCATATCGCATATGCACTGCTGTATCTCACCAACAGGTACTGTCAGGGGTCTGTTTCAGTCCATGTTGCCATGCCTCACCTGAGATGTACATCCCTGGACTATGTGCAGTGAGACATGAGTAAGCACACTGATTATGTGTCCCACACAGGTATGTCCCTAGCCTTATGAAGAATTCCACTGTCACCCAGACTGATGCCACAAGACATTCAGGAAATGATTACCCTTAAGATGTGGCCTTTTATCCTGTGATATTCCAGGAGGTTCCAGAAACTGTGAGCCAGGGGTGATATGTTCAACAGACCATGATGCTCTGCAACAGATGGCCTCTATCTGTCTCAACTGGCCTTCAGGCATCTGGCAATGGTTCTCACCATCCCCATAGCACCTTCATTAGGAAAAGTGGTGAGGCTATCAGTACCAACATACAACTGTCAGTGCAGCACACAGTGAAAGCCATGCTGCTACACCCTAGATGTCTACACATGACTCTGCCCTCAATGCAAGCATTCTTAAAACTGGGAAATGCTGACATCTGTGCAGTCAGACACATATGGTTCAAAGGTGCAGAAAGCACCCCGGCCTTACCTGGTCAACCATCCTATCATACCGTCATACCCCAAAGTGTCAGCAGAAATGGCACAGGACATGTAATTTCAGTATATATGAGACACATACACACCTCCACACTGTACAGGCAGTGGGATGCACAGGGGACACCACAGGGGCAGTTCACCATTGGCAACACACCTATTCAAATCATATCTAGCTACTGGCCACCACATGTGACCAGGAAGCCCACCTTGCCTATATGGGCAATCCAAAACTGCATTCTGATGTGGTTCTGTACCCTGATCCTGGGTCATTTGAATGACTCAAGCATACATTGGATGATGTACTCATGCCAGCACACAAATGGGCAGAGAGCCATCAACAGTGGAATTACAAACACCTCAGTATAGCTAAGGGCTACTTCCACATGAGGTGAAGGTGTGTTGCAGTGGATATTACACAACACTGGTTACCCCTGCAGCATCCCTACAGTCTCATCCTCCATGGCAAAGCAACCATCATGCAGTCACATTTGCAGTCATCATCTCCCACAATACCCATCTAGCTAGGGACACACATACATATATCTCCAACATGGAATGCAGCCTCCTGGGGGTGGTATACATAGATTTACAGCCCCAACCCCCTCTCTACTGGCACCAATATCCACACATACACACATGTGCTAGATGTGCATTTGTATAGATGCATGGAGTCAAGTATACCAGGCAGGACTACAGCATCCTCTGCAAGGATTCATACACCTGTCTGGTTGACATCTGCAATACATAAGTGTCTATAACAGGGATAACATACTGCCCTCTGGGACAAACTAGTGGCAGTTGGCCATTTACAAGCAATGTCTCATTAGTGTGAACAAATGAATGGAATCACTTTTGGAAACTTGCCCAGCAAACCCAGAGCCAACATTGTTGACATCCACTACAGACAATCATCTATCATTCTGCACATATTGTAAGACTATGCTCAACAAGGTTTTAAGGTTGAAGGTAATTCTGTTATAAATATGTAACATAAATAAGGTATAAAATAAAGCTTGCTTAAATGCAGAAACAGAGTTTAGTAATATGTGAAATAGCATCCATACTAAATGACTGTGGCTTAAAAAAATAAGGAACTTGCTTATGAGTGTATTACACACACATCAAGAAAGCTAACTTCTTACAGACTTGGCAAGAATGCAAAAAAAAAAAAAAAAACAGGATATATCAGAAAAAAACTAATCTGCTTTCTTTAAAGAATGGACAACAGGACATGTGTTTATCCACAAGGTGTTTCCTTGAAAAATATGCTTTTCTAAGAAAGTTTAAAAATATGCTTTTCTAAGAAAGTTTATCCACAAGGCGTTTCCTTAAAAATATGCTTTTCTGCACTTATCAGCATTTGCACAAGAACAGATGTGTCAGCATTTGCGTCATCAAGGCAGTATCTTTCCAAAACCAAGAGGGTGTGTTTAACTAAATATATATATATAAAGACTGTATTCAATCCAGTTATGTTAGGGGTATTGGTAGGGACACATTTGTCCTGAGGTAAATGTTATATCTCTCACATCATCTGTACTATATGAGAAGTAAAGTAGAACAGTACCTGAAGTGGCAATGTTAGTCCGTATGGATTATTATAAAACGTTATTTGTTACTGCTCTGAGTTGATGCTGCAATGTACATTCTCTCATCAGTGTATATTCTGAAAGTTTCTGTATGCAACAGACTGTGAATGCAACTATAACCAGACTTTGATTTCAGCAGAATCCAGCCAGCAAGACTGAGTGTCTTAGGAAGACTTCAAATCCATCACAGTAAGTAGCACCATAGTAACTACAATAACAAAAATTAATTTTTCACATATGTCTGCAACATCACAGGTAGCACCTACATCTGCTCGCTTTTGGTGGTCAAAGACACTGGCTATAATAGTGCTGTAGGTATAGCATACTTGATGCCTGACAGAGTCAGTGTAGGCTTCACTCCCTGTCCCCCCATCAGTACATCAGGATGTCCACAATACCTGTCCCCTTCTCCTACATGCAGGGAACAGGTCACCACTGCTATGTGAAAGTCATGGAAGCCTATCACATAACAGGGAACATCCTACATAACTCCAAGCATAACCTTGCAACATCATAAGCTACTGTATTCAAAGGAGGCCTGACTAAGTCCTTTATCCCAGCCATGTAAAGGACAACCACTGTCATCCCTTTACACTAAGGTGGTGCATCCAACAATCTCTACACAATCATCAGCCTCACTCAGCTGTTCTGCAAGGCCATAGCACAGTTTATAGTGAACCTCATTAAGAAGGACAGTGGCAACCTCGACACACTCCATCACGCACAGTTAGACTTTGACAAGGAAGGGATCATGATTGTTACACTCGGTGGCTTCTTTGACAGAGTCACTAAAGCCATGGATGAGGGGTCACAGTGCACACTGCCTACCTTGACCTGGACAAAGTCATTGACACTATAACCCACCTGTCCATAATAGATATATGCTTCCAAGTATGCATCACACCATATGTTACCATAGGGGTAGCACACTGGCATGCTGACATGACCCAACTAATCCACATATGGGACACCACCCCAAGCAGTTGACCCCTAACTATTGGCATAACCTGTTGTTCTGTGTTTGGGCCTCTGTTATGTGTAATGTACACATCTGTGGTGCAGGGCATAGCCACTGGCCAATGACCAACCATGTCTGCAGATGACTCCATGCTTTGTGTTGTCACCAGATTCCCTACTGATGCAGACATCTGCCTAGGAGGGTCTCATACAGATACATGACTGGTGCCAGAAACATGGCATCCTGCTGCATACCATGACATGCAGTGGCAAGCTCTTCATGGAGAGTGACATCCCCACATATTATCACAGTTCTAACAACATCCTAGGCACACAAAAAAGAAAAGAAAAAAAGGGCTGATAGGAAAGTGGTGAAATGGGGGCAAGCAGGGAGAAAAACGATATGAAAGTCAGCTAGGGATGTGCAGGATGGGTGTAGAAAAGGACCATAGCTCTCCATTTCTTGGGCAGTAACAGCTGTGCATGATGTGGACAATTTGGAATTTGGAACCTCACACTCTACAGGGAGGGGTGTGGGTGACATAACTTTGTTGATTAATTGATGAGATGATTGATTCATGGCAGTGTACATGGGTGTGAAATGGAGAGCTATGTATGGGCTAATTATTTTTTTTTTTGGGGGGACAGATGCCCATTTTTTTAAGGTGAGTGTGGGATGGTGGGAAAGGGTTATAGGTACAACTGGGGAGGTAAGTTGGGTCAGAGATGTTGCTTTTGCAGACAGACAAGACAGCAGGCAGGGGCAGTGTATGATACATGGCTGGGAATTGGAGAACCAAGTGCCTCCAGATGGCAAGAGTGGGACTGAGATCCTCACCCATGGGCATTTACCACTACCCCTTGGTGCCAGACCCAGTCTGCCTACTCAAGGTGGACCAATCTTCCCTCAATCTGGTGCAGTCTATCATCCAAGTTAAGTTGAATGACTCTGCGCACCATACCTGAAAGCTGAGTCCAGGTGACAACCTCCTCTCTCCATCTGTACCCAGGGGGGGATGGCCCTGTCACCTGACGCAGTTCCACCCAAGGGTGGTACAGAACCAGCAGAAGGAGCAGCTTTAGGTTGGGTCCCAGATGTGCAGGGACCCAGTGCCATGGCCAGATTAGGTGGGATAGGCGGATCCGTCAGAACCGGCCTACCCATTCATGCTATGGTGTTGAGGTTTGTCAAGGTGTATAGGTTAGTCATGAACAGAACATTTAAAAATTAGTTGTAACAGCATGCATGGGTATTCCAATAAACCCAGAACAATAGAATTGTATAGAATACAGAACACAAGCATAGTTGGAATGACAGTCAGCATTGTAACAGCATGCCAGTAACAGTTATAGCCAAAGGCCAACAACAGTGGAATTTCAACAAGGTATGTAAGTATGCAACTATTGTAATATATAACCAATAATACAACACAAGGCCCAACATTAGTTTTTGAGAACAAGATATGCGGAAATTAAACTATACCCGTACTATAAGCATAAATATTTGTGATGCAGATAAGGGGTGGGTGAAGAGAAAGAATTTCCATTACCAACTGTATAGGCTATATCTTCACAACAGTACTGATCAGTATTCTACAGGTCTGCCCTTACTTTACATCTACATGTGCCTTATAGCTTCGGTAGCACATATAAATCTCTCACGCTGTCTACATGGGATGGTATGGGCCAGGCTGTAAGAACTATAGGTACATAACTACAGGGAACTATTACATGTCAGGGGAACATATATGACTAACAAGGTGTACCCTGCACTGATGTTGTGTGAGTGTACTACTAACATACTTCTACTGGATATAAATCCAGTAGAAGTGTGCTACTGGCATACTTCTACTGGATTTATATCTGTGTCCAAGATTATTGGCAACAGTGATCACCAGCCATGACAGTGTGACACTTGAGAGACATGTATCGTGCACAGTGCAGGTGTTTATACATATCCTGCTGTCATTCATAGTCATGGGATTAGACTATCAGCACACACTCACAGATGCACTAGGCATACAGCCGTCGAGCATTTTAGTTGTCTTATTCAGTTGGAATAGTAGTGTACTTCATGACGTTTTATTTAATGGAACCTTATCACCTGGATGAGCAATGCTGTTTACACACTAGTACATCTGGGCACAGACATCAATATACCCTTCATACAGCTACTACAGACATTTCTTTACCTGTAAGTCCTGTCTGGAGAATATCTGTTAACAGTACGTGAGTGTTTCTATAAATAGTCAGTACTACTTGTCTGTTACTATAAATAAATCATATTACCAGTCCCTGGATTCAAACCCTAGTCTGTGTGTGGAAAAAATAACAACATATGTATTGCTTATCACACTGAGCTACTGAGCCACTGCTGTGTGTTGGTTGATATGTGCCTACAGCTCACCTGCTGACAAAGTCAGTCTGACCTGGTAATATTGGTAGTGTGTCACAGGAAACTGCAGTGACAGTTGAACATAAATGCATGAGATTCACGCATGACAGAGATAGTAGATGTGTGTTTTAATACTTGGAATGCAGCTGTACACAATTAACCCCTAGTGGATGGGAATATGTGTGATCTGTACAGACCATATCAGGGTGCTGGGATACCTACTTGATCCATATACATTTGCAGATGGTATAGTTGCAGTCTACAGCTACTACTGTTTCAGACTTGCTGCATCAGCATACCTACGTTCAGGAATGCATATAGCTGAAATGCAAAGGTTACCACAAGAGAATCCTATGGGAAAAACACTATAATACCTTACACATTACTATTCCAGGTTCACATGTTAGTGCAGAACATATATCAATTTGCACTCTATTTTGTAGTACAGCTCCACATCTATACTTTAGCATAACGGTGTTGATAAGGACCTGATGCAATTGCAAAAAAGGAAAGAAAGGAAACTGTTCAGGGATAAAACTGATTACGGTGAGGGGAGGTCATACCCTGACCCATCCCTGGGCCAACAAGCTAGGTGGGCTGAAAGATGTGAAGAGGTAAATGTAATTAATGAAGATGATGATGTGGTAGATTCAGTGGATGACAATGCCCCTTTAGAACCACCGCCTCTGAGGAGATCCCAGCGATTGATGAATCAGTGGGGGGGGCAAAGGAACAGAGGGTATGGGCAAGTGAATTATCAGAATCAATGGAGGAGGGGGAGACAACAACAAAAGTATTGGAGGTGATGAATAATACCAATGAAAGGGATGGGATGTATGAATGTAGCATTGTGAAGAATCTTGAGCATGATTTCAGCATTTACAATTATAGTAGGACAACTGTGAGTACTGATTGGGCAGAACTGTTCTCAAAAGGGCTCAACTTTGTGCCAATGACTGGTAGTGACATTGTCAATACTATTTTGGAGTTTAAATTATTCAATAGGAAGTTGAATTTGGAACAATTTTTTACACAAGAGGGGGCTGGACAATGCATGTTGCAGGGGAATCTAGGCTGATTAAATAGACCAAGTACTTTCATTCCCCCTATGCACCTGACAGTACAAATGTATGAGACCCTTTGTGAAAATGAATTCAGAAAAGTGGTTGCCAAAAATGATAACAAAAAAACTATATTTTAAAAATGGGGCCAATAATTTAACTAGGCAAGAAACCACATTGCTCCATGATATTTTGAAGAATGATGAAATCAGGATTATGAAACCGGATAAGGGGGAGGAATTGTTATCATGGATGTGTGTGATTACAATAGTAAAATGACTGACTTATTGTACAGTGACACATACACAGAGGTGACCCCCCCCCTATGATCGATTGTCGATGCAAAAGCTTCTAAGACCTTCAGTTTGGCTAAATATATTGACAACACTGTTAAGCACACCCTTGATAACAGAGACCTGGTGATCAAGGACTCCTGGGACTTTCTGTCTAAAGTTAAGAACAGTATGTACCACGAGGACTTGATCTTGGTCACCATTGACATCTGTGACCTCTACTTAGTAATACCTCATGATGTTGGACTAGAATGGTTCTATGACTATTTATGCTTAAATAGTACATTGAACCATGACACTATCCTTACTATCAGGTCCTATATGGAAATGGTTCTGGACAACAACTTTATCACTTTTGAGAGGCATTTATTCAAGCAGGTGCAGGGGGTGGCAATGGACACATGTTGCGCACCGTCATTTGCTAACATTGTATTAGCACAGTGGGAAGACCTCTATGTAGTGAACTCTGAATTCAAGGACATGCGGGTACTATATGGATGGTACCTGGATGATATGGTCTTATTTTGGCATGGGAGTGAAGATGACCTGAAAAGGTTCTTCATTTACATCAACAACACTACCAACTTTTTGAAATTTACCATGACCAAGGACCTTGACACCTTGAATTATCTGGATGTTACTATTAAGAAAGATAACTTTAAGGGAAGGTTTACTTTGTGCCTTTATAGAAAACCTACCTATTCTAACTCTTTGTTGCATTTTGAGAGGTGCCACCCTCTGCATCAGAAAAAATCCCTTGTCAATGGGCAGTACGTGAGATTGGCCAGAATGGTGTCTGACCAGGATGATTTTGTTAAAGAATGTGATGTCCTAATGGGAATTTTGCAGAAAAGAGGTTACTGCTTTAACTTTGTCAATGACATAGCTGAAGAAGTCAAATCAAAAAGAGCTGGGGGTATTTATTCTACACTCTTGGAGAAGCCTGAAGGTTTGAATAGGACCTCTGGTTTGGTCAAAACTGACAGTTTTACTAGGGCATGTGTCTTGCCCTTCACTAGAGATTTTTTTTAACATTAGAAGTATTATTTATGATTTTTGGACCATTTTTTGTTTGGATGAGAAGATCGACAAAAGGTTGGGGGAAAACCTCTTGTGGTTTATAAAAAGGGCACCTCCTTGAAAGGCTTGGTGGAGAGGAAAAAGTTAAAGGCAGGCATAGGTGGAACTTTTAAATGTGGGAGGTGCGGACAATGCCCCTATATATTGGACACTGATTCCATTAGAGTCAGGAACTATGGTAAAATTACTACTAATAGGAAGTGTTACTGTTACACCAAGGGAGTGGTATATATTGGAACCTGTATGGTATGGTATGTGAGGGGTACTATATGGGGAAGACAATCAGAGCGCTTAGACAAAGAATATATCAACACAACTATGATATACTAAAAAATAAAGACACCAATGCTTTATTTAAGCATATAAAGGTATATCCAACACATTATTTTAAATTTTTTGTACTTGAACAAGTAGACCTGGGTCCACAAGTGGGGCCCGATGATGACTTCCTTGAATACTTAGAGCTCAAGTGGCAGATTAAATTAAATGCATGTCAACCACCTGGGCTCAATGACAAGTTATACATTAGTTCTGTATTAAAACTAAAATCAGCTTTTTTATGTGATTTTATTCAAGATCTGTGTTTTAAATCATTCAATACACAATACATTAATGTCTATGTGGTTGGTAGGTGGCAACTGGTGTGTTGTAGAGGTCAGTTACTGTGATCCTGTGGTACTGTCTTTTTAAACTGCTTAATTATTTTACAGGAAATGATGTTTGCTTTGTCAACCAATGGCTATAAGGGTTAGGGTATTTAAATATGGCATTTTTTGTATGTTCTTGTTCTGATGAAGTCTTGTGATTTTGATGAAAGTGCTTAACTTTTTTCAATAAATTTTCTGGATTTAGTGCTGCAGTGTTCCTTTGGTGAGCCTCTTCATATATTTTTTACTTCACTTTAGCATAACAGTTCTTTAGCAGTCAGACTTCAGTCACTATATTGTGTTATACCCATATTTGCTTTGTAGCACCTGCAAATTGTATTTCTTTAACAACAGACCAGAATACACACAACAATTGGCAGGACAAAGCTTTATTGAGAGGGACATAACACAGTCATTGGTACACAGTTGCTAAACTTTTATTGGTCTCCAGTTTAAAAAATACATGCATTGAAGGTGTGCTGTTATTACAGTACCTGTGCAATACTAACTTTATTTCCTTCACAATTCTGACTGCAGCTGTACTGTATTTCCTGTAGATCATGAATGAATGTCATTTATTTGCTTCACATTTAGAATGCCAGTGTACTTTATTACGAAATCATTAGTATAAATAATGTATACACATGTCATTCCTACACATTAATAATATTATTGCAGTACACTCAGAACAGAATATACCTACTAGCAGTTATTACTGTACTCTTTCTTATTTATATGACTATATATTGCAAGATAGATCTATACTCAGCACAATCTCTGCACATCCTTGCTAGGTGCCCTGTGTGGGCCTCCAAGTTGTGAGCCCTCTCCTCTACAGCTATGGGAAGGGAAACACACCATTATGCATACTTGTCTATCAGATATTCATGCTAGAATTTGGAAAAGCAATGGTTCCTATACTTACATACTTCTGGGATATTCCGGTCTCAAGCATCTTGGATCCACTGGGCCAAGAGCACCCCCTTTCCTTCCCTTCAGCTCATCATAATGATGATGCATCTGCTCACCATTGTGAGGGATTCCAGTAGCATTGGTGAGGTCATGTGCCAGACAGTCCCAGGCCTCGGACATATATTCAGAGCCCTGGTACTGGCCCTGAAGCAGTCTGTTGCCATGGTCTTTGACAAGGAGCCCAGTCATGGCCCTGGACTCTAACATGCCCCAGCGCTGCACCCAAAAGCGAGCTCCCACTTCAACTCTAGCCATAGTTCCTGCAGTGATAAAACTCCAATAGGTGCTGGCTGTATTCCCACCTGTGCAGCTTAAATAAGGCTACTTTCCCACCCTTTGCTGCTATTGGACCATTTTTAAAAATTCTAAGCAAAGCTAAGCAGTGCACAAACCCACTAAGCTTAGTTTAGCAGTGCATAAAGTGGCAAATGCTTGGCAGTGCTTAGCAATGTGCAAACTCGCTTAGCTGAGCTGAGGACTGCTTAAACTGGGATTGCTAAGCCGTCCCCAAACCAGCTAAGTTGCTATGTAGTGCTAAAACAAGTCCTGTTTGAGCATTGCTTGGCTTGTCTTAACAGCACTTAGCTACAAGCAAACTACAGTTTTTTTTTTTAAAAAATGTATTGAAAGTATTTGTTCATTAATGATAATTTATTATTATGTGTATCTATTTTACTTTATATCTCCTAAACATATGCATTTCGCTGCATTATCTTGTAGTGTAACTTTAATTTATTCGACACTTGTGTGTAATTGGGGCTTTTATACTGCTGTCTCCAGTACATATCTAGGCTTCAGGTAAGCTGGACTAACCTGTTTAAGATATTTTAATGTATACATGAAAAAAAAATAAACATTTAAAAACAAATGTCCCTATTGCGTGCAAAAAGCTGAATGGCTGGTATTCAAACCATGCACCTAATGCATATGAAGCCATCATTCTAACCATTCAGCTGCCAAGGATACTGTCATCAGAGCTATACTGTTATTTATAGCTCTCAGTTACATTTAAGCACTACTGAGCAGCCCGCTGTGCCACACAAACCCACTCAGCTATGCTAAAACTTGACCTTTTTATTAAAATCAAAACCATCTTGTTTCTATTTTTAGATGTCTGGCATGTCTTTATTACTAAGCACTGTGCTGAGCCACGCAACTACAAAATAAAATAAATTAAAAATAATTGTACAGTCACATTTTCACATTTAATTTCAGTGCCATATGGCACTCTGACAAAACAGGGTGTGTGTTACAGACACTGTAACATACACCCTCTATGATGTTAATAAAATAAAATATAAATAAGTGTCTGATGACACTTTACATTAATCTTTTAGTGCAGTACGGCACTTTGACAGTGCAGGGGATGTGTTACACATCTACAAGCACTGTAACACACCCACTGATTCAGTTACTGTGTACACGGCTCTCCTTCAGTAGTGTGCATTCATTAATATGCAAGGCACGCTGCAGAGGGGGAGCTGCAGACATGGCCACGGTACACTCTGTGTTGGGCTTGCACTATTCCTACATGGAGTTTATTAAATCTGGTGGATTGTGTTCATTACTAATGCAGTTAATATATTACTCAGGGGAGAACCTTGTCTAATTCCCTTCACAAGCTATATATCTTTACTAAGCCACCCATTTACTAATGCTTTAACTATAGTTTCCCTATAAGCTGTAATTCAAACATTTTTTTATCTTTTCATTGATATTATAGGCTTCAAATATATCCCATAACACAGAATTCTGAATTGAATTGAAAGCTTTACTTAACTCTCTTACCATTACTTTTGCATTTACATATTTATACATAACAGAGAATGCTAAATTGTATCAAAAGCGTTACTTACATCCCCTGTAAAGGCTGCCAGCCCAGCTGGCTAGAATTTTGTAAATAACCCTATGCCATTTGTAAATATTAATATGATCTATAGGCTTGTCTTACAAATGTAAGTAAACTGTATGCTATGTACTGAGCTTCAAGAATGTAACCACAGTGTACCCTATTGGAAAAGAACAGAAATGGATGTAAACTATATGGCTGTGCAGATGTATGTTTTAATAGTAGTAGGTGGAACACACAAAGTTAACTTGCAAACTCTCAGGCAAATAAGCTGAAATTGTTTATGATTGTGCTATCTGTCACTTTCAGCAAGAAGACAGAATGTCTACAGATATAAATTCTTTCGGTTGTCTGGAAACAAAAATAGTTACAGGTTTCAAGGGTAAAAGTATTTAACTGGTTTTATGACTTCCAATTCTAGACAACTCCTTAGGGATAAGTATTTTTGATACAGAGGTGTTCATTTTAAAGTTGTTTCTGTTAGCCTGGGAACTAAAGGCAGAAGTGACATGAATGGTGTAATCTGAGATAATCCTGCAGAAGTGTTTGATAGTATGTAAGAACTATCTGGGCTAATGCAGGGGCATCACACCTCCTACAATTGCTTTTGAATTTACATTTTTATACATTTTATCAACTAATTACCTGACTATCAATAAGTCCTATACACTTTTTCATTTTATACCATACACATGCCCCTTTATAGTCTTACATACTTTATCCTCCATTCTTTTTTGCACAATTTTCATAAAAAATTTGTAATCTGTATTAATTATTACTATGGTTCTGCAATTCTTTTGCTCTTGTTTATCACCCTTTCCCCCATAAATCTAACCAGACCTCTACATAAGTCTTTGTACATAAAACCTTTATCTAACCATTTATTTAAAACACTTATGATCCATTTCTTGTTCCTGTGACATGTCTTTATATATACATTCTATACTATATTCCATCTAGCCCTGGTTCACTACTTTCAAAACCTGTTATAGTTCTTCAGTCATGATTTGGTCTCTAAATCTTTATTATCTCTACCAGATAATGAGTATACTTCCTATTCCTTACCACTTTTTATCCTCTGCCCTTCAGATTATGTCTTAATGTAATCATTTACTATCTGCAAGATTTCTCTTGTGTAGTGTATATACTGTATTACCACATAAATCCTTTAATTCTCTCTTAACACTGTTATTTTCTTTAATTATCTTACTTAAATATGGCACTATTTCTTCTTTTTTACCTTGAAAAATTATCTTTGCTTATGTAATAAATATTCTATTTTTCTTATCTAATTCATATACCTCCTGTTCCTTTTTAAGAAAACATGCATTGTTCCTCTCTAACTGGTCAGTAGTATCATTATTTACTTTTTTATATTTTATTTTATCCATATTTATTTTTTTCTTTCCTATATCCACCCACTCCACCTCATGTATTCTTTTTTACACCCTTCCCTATTTTTATATACTCATAATTTCCATTTATTTCAATCCAAATTGTCCTATTATCACAAAAACCTGTCATCAAAATGCCTTCTTCCAAAAAATAGTCTATTTCCATTCTTTTTTTCCCTGTTTTATAGGCCTGTCTTTTCATTCCAAATTCTTAATTTCCCATATTTTATAATGTTCCATGCTAACTTAACATCATAATCTTTCTTCTTCTTCTGCATTCTCAAATTACAGTTAAAATCCCCTGCTACGATGATATTCATATTAATTGTTACATATGGAATATTTCTAAACATATCTTCTCTTTCTTTTCTTGTTACATATGCATAAATGGCAACAATTCTAAAAAATTGATCTCTCCATCTTATATCAATAACTGTAGTTCTACCTGTTACAACAAAGATAACATCTAGCACTTTTATAGAATTTCTATATAAAATATGAATTCCTGAACAAGTACCCTTATCAAAATTTGAAATAACATTTTCCCCACCATATTTCTGTTTATCTTTCAACTTGTGATAAAATTCTTATATCTTCTAAAATAATGTCACTTTCTTGCCTTTTACACTACTCCAGAATTCCTATTCTTCTTTCTAACATTTTCAAATTATTAACATTAATGACTAAGACTTTACACGCAATTTTACCTTAATGTAATACATATTTATCATTTCCCTTCTGTTTTTTTTAATTCCTCTGTAATTTTCCATTTCCTCTTCCTTACTCTTTTCCCAATAGGTTTCTTTTTTGTTTAACTGCATTCCATTTTTCATAGTCACTATTTTTTTTAATCCTGGCTCTTCTTCCATATGTAAATCTTCTTTTATGTTAACTTTTTGTATCACTTGTTCTCTATCCACTACATCTATTAGTTCTTTTTGCACTTCTACTGTTACTAATTATTTTTCCCATGACGTTATCTTTTT